>NW_026889887.1:0-91341 GCF_033153115.1 Saccostrea echinata
AGAGGACTTTTCAATCTTTTCATTGCGAAACGATTTGTCGAGCCCTTTAATGAATTACTGCCCCTGAGAGTTTTTGAAGTTTACGAATAATGACAAAATTCTCTAAACGATAAGTCGTAAAGACATGGGACCAACTGCATTAGATTTTGTGACCTCTGACCTTGAAATTTTTGTGAAGGTCAAAGGTCAAGGTCATTCAAAATATGAGAAAATTAGCATTTTTAATATCTCTTTTGTCTTTCAACATATACTGAATATCTTTGCATCTGTAATATGTCCTTCTAAAACTATTTCAAAGATTTCATTCTTGTCCCCCGAGCTTGACCCATTCAAAAGTTGTCACCCCTTGTGCAACAAAACCTTGTTATCGCTACTCCTCCGAAACCGTAAACCGTAGAGATTCCAAACCTTCATCAGTGTCTTTGACTCATTTAGTACTCTCTTCATTCTATCATTGCGAAAGCATTCTTTGGTCCCTTGTATGAGTTACTGCCCCTGAAAGTTTACGCTGCTTACATTTAATGAACTTTTTTTTAAAACGGTGTATCCTAGAGACATGGGATCAACTGCATGGGCATGTTCGACCTTTGACCTTGAAATATAGGTCAAGGTCAAAGGTCAAGGTCATTTAAAAACATAAGAAATCCTTTATATATGTGTAAAATATAGCAATTCACCAAATGACCTTGAACTTTGACCTTGACCTTTGACCTTGACATTGGGTCAAATAGAAAAGCTAGGACATGCATCCAGCTCCAGTATCTGGTAAAAAGACAGAAAGTAAAGATTTCTTGGGTTTTTTTTTTTGGTTTTTTTTTTTTTTTGTGTTTGTTTGTTTTTGTTTTTTTTTTTTTTTTTTGAATGACCTTGACCTTTGACCTTTGACCTTGACCCAAGGTCACAATCAGGATTAAGGAATTGGAAGTAGTTACAATTCTTAGTTTAAAAGAAGCATAAAATAAATAATTAACCTACCCCCCCCCCCCTTCTTAAAAAAAAAAAAAAATCACATCAACAACAACGTAGAATATTTCTGTCAAATTCAAACCAGACCTCGGATCGACACCATATTTGGTACAATTGTAGTATAGACCTCAGAGAAAGTTTCTGGAGAGTTTTACGGTGAGTCCTGTAAGTTTATAGAAGTCTTGAAGTTTCACGGCAAAAACTACAAGTTCTGTTGTGTTTGTAATTAAAGTGCAGGTGAACGAAGAAATGATCTAAACCTTTTATCGGCTATTTCTTCAGATGTCGTTAGCAGCATTCGATTCTCCTGATATGATACGACATTTTAATACCAAGCATTCTCTCTTTCTTTTACATTTGGAATTTATTTGATTTTTATTTAGAATTAATCAGTTTCCAGAAATAGCGATTTTCGGTAGATTAAAAACAATTCTCGCTTTCATTGTCGTGTTTCCCTTCTAAAAATGCATGTTGGGAGTTTAATTTGTGATACACATATTTAATTTAACCCAAAGAAATGCTTATTTAAATGTTTCATAGTTATTTCAGGATATTCAGTCAGAAATGTTAAAATCCGAACCCGATCTTTTAAGCTTACAACAAAGCTATTTACAAAAAAAATCAGCATACTCACAATATCGATGAATCGGGCTACAGTCCATTAATACATTTTCATTAGGGAACAGTGTTAATGTTTTCTTACGCAGTCCGTCCCTTATTATTTAATATACTGCTTGCAAATTCAGGAACTATTTCCTTTTACGGAACTTCTTTCTTCCCCTACCGATTCTAAAAATACGCTTGCATTTCTTTTATACTCTGAAACAATTAACTTATGTGTGTTATCGGAATGCGTGGCCGAATGGTTAGCGCACCTGCCTTTCAACCCAAGGGTTTTGAGTTCGATCCCAGATGGAGGAGCATTTTTTTTTTTTTTTTTTTTTTTTTTTTTCATTTTTTGCATTTTTCTCCTTTTTTTCAGCCCAAATGACATGGAAACACTTAAAAAGGTGGAAAGGCCTCTAATTGTTCTCTGAACAATTAGTCTCCTAGTGTTTTATTAGGTCTTTCCACCTTTCTGTGGAAAGACCTCTTGAAATGCTTATGTTTATTATTATTTTATTTCTCACCAGGACTTTTGAAACCGCAAGACTTATCGAAAAACTTTACAGTTCATGATACTGGATATTAAAAGTTATTTCGAAAAACGACCCCCCGTGTTTGACCCATGACCTCTTACGAAGTTATTGCCCCTTTCGCAAGAATAGCCTGTTATCGCTACTCCTTCGAAACCATAAACCGTAGAGATACAGAACCTTCACCAATGTTTTCGACTACTTGAGAGGACTTTTCAATCTTTTCATTGCGAAACGATTTGTCGAGCCCTTTAATGAATTACTGCCCCTGAGAGTTTTTGAAGTTTACGAATAATGACAAAATTCTCTAAACGATAAGTCGTAAAGACATGGGACCAACTGCATTAGATTTTGTGACCTCTGACCTTGAAATTTTTGTGAAGGTCAAAGGTCAAGGTCATTCAAAATATGAGAAAATTAGCATTTTTAATATCTCTTTTGTCTTTCAACATATACTGAATATCTTTGCATCTGTAATATGTCCTTCTAAAACTATTTCAAAGATTTCATTCTTGTCCCCCGAGCTTGACCCATTCAAAAGTTGTCACCCCTTGTGCAACAAAACCTTGTTATCGCTACTCCTCCGAAACCGTAAACCGTAGAGATTCCAAACCTTCATCAGTGTCTTTGACTCATTTAGTACTCTCTTCATTCTATCATTGCGAAAGCATTCTTTGGTCCCTTGTATGAGTTACTGCCCCTGAAAGTTTACGCTGCTTACATTTAATGAACTTTTTTTTAAAACGGTGTATCCTAGAGACATGGGATCAACTGCATGGGCATGTTCGACCTTTGACCTTGAAATATAGGTCAAGGTCAAAGGTCAAGGTCATTTAAAAACATAAGAAATCCTTTATATATGTGTAAAATATAGCAATTCACCAAATGACCTTGAACTTTGACCTTGACCTTTGACCTTGACATTGGGTCAAATAGAAAAGCTAGGACATGCATCCAGCTCCAGTATCTGGTAAAAAGACAGAAAGTAAAGATTTCTTGGGTTTTTTTTTTTGGTTTTTTTTTTTTTTTGTGTTTGTTTGTTTTTGTTTTTTTTTTTTTTTTTTGAATGACCTTGACCTTTGACCTTTGACCTTGACCCAAGGTCACAATCAGGATTAAGGAATTGGAAGTAGTTACAATTCTTAGTTTAAAAGAAGCATAAAATAAATAATTAACCTACCCCCCCCCCTTCTTAAAAAAAAAAAAAAATCACATCAACAACAACGTAGAATATTTCTGTCAAATTCAAACCAGACCTCGGATCGACACCATATTTGGTACAATTGTAGTATAGACCTCAGAGAAAGTTTCTGGAGAGTTTTACGGTGAGTCCTGTAAGTTTATAGAAGTCTTGAAGTTTCACGGCAAAAACTACAAGTTCTGTTGTGTTTGTAATTAAAGTGCAGGTGAACGAAGAAATGATCTAAACCTTTTATCGGCTATTTCTTCAGATGTCGTTAGCAGCATTCGATTCTCCTGATATGATACGACATTTTAATACCAAGCATTCTCTCTTTCTTTTACATTTGGAATTTATTTGATTTTTATTTAGAATTAATCAGTTTCCAGAAATAGCGATTTTCGGTAGATTAAAAACAATTCTCGCTTTCATTGTCGTGTTTCCCTTCTAAAAATGCATGTTGGGAGTTTAATTTGTGATACACATATTTAATTTAACCCAAAGAAATGCTTATTTAAATGTTTCATAGTTATTTCAGGATATTCAGTCAGAAATGTTAAAATCCGAACCCGATCTTTTAAGCTTACAACAAAGCTATTTACAAAAAAAATCAGCATGCTCACAATATCGATGAAACGGGCTACAGTCCATTAATACATTTTCATTAGGGAACAGTGTTAATGTTTTCTTACGCAGTCCGTCCCTTATTATTTAATATACTGCTTGCAAATTCAGGAACTATTTCCTTTTACGGAACTTCTTTCTTCCCCTACCGATTCTAAAAATACGCTTGCATTTCTTTTATACTCTGAAACAATTAACTTATGTGTGTTATCGGAATGCGTGGCCGAATGGTTAGCGCACCTGCCTTTCAACCCAAGGGTTTTGAGTTCGATCCCAGATGGAGGAGCATTTTTTTTTTTTTTTTTTTTTTTTTTTTTTTTTTTCATTTTTTGCATTTTTCTCCTTTTTTTCAGCCCAAATGACATGGAAACACTTAAAAAGGTGGAAAGGCCTCTAATTGTTCTCTGAACAATTAGTCTCCTAGTGTTTTATTAGGTCTTTCCACCTTTCTGTGGAAAGACCTCTTGAAATGCTTATGTTTATTATTATTTTATTTCTCACCAGGACTTTTGAAACCGCAAGACTTATCGAAAAACTTTACAGTTCATGATACTGGATATTAAAAGTTATTTCGAAAAACGACCCCCCGTGTTTGACCCATGACCTCTTACGAAGTTATTGCCCCTTTCGCAAGAATAGCCTGTTATCGCTACTCCTTCGAAACCATAAACCGTAGAGATACAGAACCTTCACCAATGTTTTCGACTACTTGAGAGGACTTTTCAATCTTTTCATTGCGAAACGATTTGTCGAGCCCTTTAATGAATTACTGCCCCTGAGAGTTTTTGAAGTTTACGAATAATGACAAAATTCTCTAAACGATAAGTCGTAAAGACATGGGACCAACTGCATTAGATTTTGTGACCTCTGACCTTGAAATTTTTGTGAAGGTCAAAGGTCAAGGTCATTCAAAATATGAGAAAATTAGCATTTTTAATATCTCTTTTGTCTTTCAACATATACTGAATATCTTTGCATCTGTAATATGTCCTTCTAAAACTATTTCAAAGATTTCATTCTTGTCCCCCGAGCTTGACCCATTCAAAAGTTGTCACCCCTTGTGCAACAAAACCTTGTTATCGCTACTCCTCCGAAACCGTAAACCGTAGAGATTCCAAACCTTCATCAGTGTCTTTGACTCATTTAGTACTCTCTTCATTCTATCATTGCGAAAGCATTCTTTGGTCCCTTGTATGAGTTACTGCCCCTGAAAGTTTACGCTGCTTACATTTAATGAACTTTTTTTTAAAACGGTGTATCCTAGAGACATGGGATCAACTGCATGGGCATGTTCGACCTTTGACCTTGAAATATAGGTCAAGGTCAAAGGTCAAGGTCATTTAAAAACATAAGAAATCCTTTATATATGTGTAAAATATAGCAATTCACCAAATGACCTTGAACTTTGACCTTGACCTTTGACCTTGACATTGGGTCAAATAGAAAAGCTAGGACATGCATCCAGCTCCAGTATCTGGTAAAAAGACAGAAAGTAAAGATTTCTTGGGTTTTTTTTTTTGGTTTTTTTTTTTTTTGTGTTTGTTTGTTTTTGTTTTTTTTTTTTTTTTTTGAATGACCTTGACCTTTGACCTTTGACCTTGACCCAAGGTCACAATCAGGATTAAGGAATTGGAAGTAGTTACAATTCTTAGTTTAAAAGAAGCATAAAATAAATAATTAACCTACCCCCCCCCCTTCTTAAAAAAAAAAAAAAATCACATCAACAACAACGTAGAATATTTCTGTCAAATTCAAACCAGACCTCGGATCGACACCATATTTGGTACAATTGTAGTATAGACCTCAGAGAAAGTTTCTGGAGAGTTTTACGGTGAGTCCTGTAAGTTTATAGAAGTCTTGAAGTTTCACGGCAAAAACTACAAGTTCTGTTGTGTTTGTAATTAAAGTGCAGGTGAACGAAGAAATGATCTAAACCTTTTATCGGCTATTTCTTCAGATGTCGTTAGCAGCATTCGATTCTCCTGATATGATACGACATTTTAATACCAAGCATTCTCTCTTTCTTTTACATTTGGAATTTATTTGATTTTTATTTAGAATTAATCAGTTTCCAGAAATAGCGATTTTCGGTAGATTAAAAACAATTCTCGCTTTCATTGTCGTGTTTCCCTTCTAAAAATGCATGTTGGGAGTTTAATTTGTGATACACATATTTAATTTAACCCAAAGAAATGCTTATTTAAATGTTTCATAGTTATTTCAGGATATTCAGTCAGAAATGTTAAAATCCGAACCCGATCTTTTAAGCTTACAACAAAGCTATTTACAAAAAAAATCAGCATGCTCACAATATCGATGAATCGGGCTACAGTCCATTAATACATTTTCATTAGGGAACAGTGTTAATGTTTTCTTACGCAGTCCGTCCCTTATTATTTAATATACTGCTTGCAAATTCAGGAACTATTTCCTTTTACGGAACTTCTTTCTTCCCCTACCGATTCTAAAAATACGCTTGCATTTCTTTTATACTCTGAAACAATTAACTTATGTGTGTTATCGGAATGCGTGGCCGAATGGTTAGCGCACCTGCCTTTCAACCCAAGGGTTTTGAGTTCGATCCCAGATGGAGGAGCATTTTTTTTTTTTTTTTTTTTTTTTTTTTTTTTCATTTTTTGCATTTTTCTCCTTTTTTTCAGCCCAAATGACATGGAAACACTTAAAAAGGTGGAAAGGCCTCTAATTGTTCTCTGAACAATTAGTCTCCTAGTGTTTTATTAGGTCTTTCCACCTTTCTGTGGAAAGACCTCTTGAAATGCTTATGTTTATTATTATTTTATTTCTCACCAGGACTTTTGAAACCGCAAGACTTATCGAAAAACTTTACAGTTCATGATACTGGATATTAAAAGTTATTTCGAAAAACGACCCCCCGTGTTTGACCCATGACCTCTTACGAAGTTATTGCCCCTTTCGCAAGAATAGCCTGTTATCGCTACTCCTTCGAAACCATAAACCGTAGAGATACAGAACCTTCACCAATGTTTTCGACTACTTGAGAGGACTTTTCAATCTTTTCATTGCGAAACGATTTGTCGAGCCCTTTAATGAATTACTGCCCCTGAGAGTTTTTGAAGTTTACGAATAATGACAAAATTCTCTAAACGATAAGTCGTAAAGACATGGGACCAACTGCATTAGATTTTGTGACCTCTGACCTTGAAATTTTTGTGAAGGTCAAAGGTCAAGGTCATTCAAAATATGAGAAAATTAGCATTTTTAATATCTCTTTTGTCTTTCAACATATACTGAATATCTTTGCATCTGTAATATGTCCTTCTAAAACTATTTCAAAGATTTCATTCTTGTCCCCCGAGCTTGACCCATTCAAAAGTTGTCACCCCTTGTGCAACAAAACCTTGTTATCGCTACTCCTCCGAAACCGTAAACCGTAGAGATTCCAAACCTTCATCAGTGTCTTTGACTCATTTAGTACTCTCTTCATTCTATCATTGCGAAAGCATTCTTTGGTCCCTTGTATGAGTTACTGCCCCTGAAAGTTTACGCTGCTTACATTTAATGAACTTTTTTTTAAAACGGTGTATCCTAGAGACATGGGATCAACTGCATGGGCATGTTCGACCTTTGACCTTGAAATATAGGTCAAGGTCAAAGGTCAAGGTCATTTAAAAACATAAGAAATCCTTTATATATGTGTAAAATATAGCAATTCACCAAATGACCTTGAACTTTGACCTTGACCTTTGACCTTGACATTGGGTCAAATAGAAAAGCTAGGACATGCATCCAGCTCCAGTATCTGGTAAAAAGACAGAAAGTAAAGATTTCTTGGGTTTTTTTTTTTTGGTTTTTTTTTTTTTTGTGTTTGTTTGTTTTTGTTTTTTTTTTTTTTTTTTGAATGACCTTGACCTTTGACCTTTGACCTTGACCCAAGGTCACAATCAGGATTAAGGAATTGGAAGTAGTTACAATTCTTAGTTTAAAAGAAGCATAAAATAAATAATTAACCTACCCCCCCCCCTTCTTAAAAAAAAAAAAAAATCACATCAACAACAACGTAGAATATTTCTGTCAAATTCAAACCAGACCTCGGATCGACACCATATTTGGTACAATTGTAGTATAGACCTCAGAGAAAGTTTCTGGAGAGTTTTACGGTGAGTCCTGTAAGTTTATAGAAGTCTTGAAGTTTCACGGCAAAAACTACAAGTTCTGTTGTGTTTGTAATTAAAGTGCAGGTGAACGAAGAAATGATCTAAACCTTTTATCGGCTATTTCTTCAGATGTCGTTAGCAGCATTCGATTCTCCTGATATGATACGACATTTTAATACCAAGCATTCTCTCTTTCTTTTACATTTGGAATTTATTTGATTTTTATTTAGAATTAATCAGTTTCCAGAAATAGCGATTTTCGGTAGATTAAAAACAATTCTCGCTTTCATTGTCGTGTTTCCCTTCTAAAAATGCATGTTGGGAGTTTAATTTGTGATACACATATTTAATTTAACCCAAAGAAATGCTTATTTAAATGTTTCATAGTTATTTCAGGATATTCAGTCAGAAATGTTAAAATCCGAACCCGATCTTTTAAGCTTACAACAAAGCTATTTACAAAAAAAATCAGCATGCTCACAATATCGATGAATCGGGCTACAGTCCATTAATACATTTTCATTAGGGAACAGTGTTAATGTTTTCTTACGCAGTCCGTCCCTTATTATTTAATATACTGCTTGCAAATTCAGGAACTATTTCCTTTTACGGAACTTCTTTCTTCCCCTACCGATTCTAAAAATACGCTTGCATTTCTTTTATACTCTGAAACAATTAACTTATGTGTGTTATCGGAATGCGTGGCCGAATGGTTAGCGCACCTGCCTTTCAACCCAAGGGTTTTGAGTTCGATCCCAGATGGAGGAGCATTTTTTTTTTTTTTTTTTTTTTTTTTTTTTCATTTTTTGCATTTTTCTCCTTTTTTTCAGCCCAAATGACATGGAAACACTTAAAAAGGTGGAAAGGCCTCTAATTGTTCTCTGAACAATTAGTCTCCTAGTGTTTTATTAGGTCTTTCCACCTTTCTGTGGAAAGACCTCTTGAAATGCTTATGTTTATTATTATTTTATTTCTCACCAGGACTTTTGAAACCGCAAGACTTATCGAAAAACTTTACAGTTCATGATACTGGATATTAAAAGTTATTTCGAAAAACGACCCCCCGTGTTTGACCCATGACCTCTTACGAAGTTATTGCCCCTTTCGCAAGAATAGCCTGTTATCGCTACTCCTTCGAAACCATAAACCGTAGAGATACAGAACCTTCACCAATGTTTTCGACTACTTGAGAGGACTTTTCAATCTTTTCATTGCGAAACGATTTGTCGAGCCCTTTAATGAATTACTGCCCCTGAGAGTTTTTGAAGTTTACGAATAATGACAAAATTCTCTAAACGATAAGTCGTAAAGACATGGGACCAACTGCATTAGATTTTGTGACCTCTGACCTTGAAATTTTTGTGAAGGTCAAAGGTCAAGGTCATTCAAAATATGAGAAAATTAGCATTTTTAATATCTCTTTTGTCTTTCAACATATACTGAATATCTTTGCATCTGTAATATGTCCTTCTAAAACTATTTCAAAGATTTCATTCTTGTCCCCCGAGCTTGACCCATTCAAAAGTTGTCACCCCTTGTGCAACAAAACCTTGTTATCGCTACTCCTCCGAAACCGTAAACCGTAGAGATTCCAAACCTTCATCAGTGTCTTTGACTCATTTAGTACTCTCTTCATTCTATCATTGCGAAAGCATTCTTTGGTCCCTTGTATGAGTTACTGCCCCTGAAAGTTTACGCTGCTTACATTTAATGAACTTTTTTTTAAAACGGTGTATCCTAGAGACATGGGATCAACTGCATGGGCATGTTCGACCTTTGACCTTGAAATATAGGTCAAGGTCAAAGGTCAAGGTCATTTAAAAACATAAGAAATCCTTTATATATGTGTAAAATATAGCAATTCACCAAATGACCTTGAACTTTGACCTTGACCTTTGACCTTGACATTGGGTCAAATAGAAAAGCTAGGACATGCATCCAGCTCCAGTATCTGGTAAAAAGACAGAAAGTAAAGATTTCTTGGGTTTTTTTTTTTGGTTTTTTTTTTTTTTTGTGTTTGTTTGTTTTTGTTTTTTTTTTTTTTTTTTGAATGACCTTGACCTTTGACCTTTGACCTTGACCCAAGGTCACAATCAGGATTAAGGAATTGGAAGTAGTTACAATTCTTAGTTTAAAAGAAGCATAAAATAAATAATTAACCTACCCCCCCCCCTTCTTAAAAAAAAAAAAAAATCACATCAACAACAACGTAGAATATTTCTGTCAAATTCAAACCAGACCTCGGATCGACACCATATTTGGTACAATTGTAGTATAGACCTCAGAGAAAGTTTCTGGAGAGTTTTACGGTGAGTCCTGTAAGTTTATAGAAGTCTTGAAGTTTCACGGCAAAAACTACAAGTTCTGTTGTGTTTGTAATTAAAGTGCAGGTGAACGAAGAAATGATCTAAACCTTTTATCGGCTATTTCTTCAGATGTCGTTAGCAGCATTCGATTCTCCTGATATGATACGACATTTTAATACCAAGCATTCTCTCTTTCTTTTACATTTGGAATTTATTTGATTTTTATTTAGAATTAATCAGTTTCCAGAAATAGCGATTTTCGGTAGATTAAAAACAATTCTCGCTTTCATTGTCGTGTTTCCCTTCTAAAAATGCATGTTGGGAGTTTAATTTGTGATACACATATTTAATTTAACCCAAAGAAATGCTTATTTAAATGTTTCATAGTTATTTCAGGATATTCAGTCAGAAATGTTAAAATCCGAACCCGATCTTTTAAGCTTACAACAAAGCTATTTACAAAAAAAATCAGCATGCTCACAATATCGATGAAACGGGCTACAGTCCATTAATACATTTTCATTAGGGAACAGTGTTAATGTTTTCTTACGCAGTCCGTCCCTTATTATTTAATATACTGCTTGCAAATTCAGGAACTATTTCCTTTTACGGAACTTCTTTCTTCCCCTACCGATTCTAAAAATACGCTTGCATTTCTTTTATACTCTGAAACAATTAACTTATGTGTGTTATCGGAATGCGTGGCCGAATGGTTAGCGCACCTGCCTTTCAACCCAAGGGTTTTGAGTTCGATCCCAGATGGAGGAGCATTTTTTTTTTTTTTTTTTTTTTTTTTTTTTTTTTTCATTTTTTGCATTTTTCTCCTTTTTTTCAGCCCAAATGACATGGAAACACTTAAAAAGGTGGAAAGGCCTCTAATTGTTCTCTGAACAATTAGTCTCCTAGTGTTTTATTAGGTCTTTCCACCTTTCTGTGGAAAGACCTCTTGAAATGCTTATGTTTATTATTATTTTATTTCTCACCAGGACTTTTGAAACCGCAAGACTTATCGAAAAACTTTACAGTTCATGATACTGGATATTAAAAGTTATTTCGAAAAACGACCCCCCGTGTTTGACCCATGACCTCTTACGAAGTTATTGCCCCTTTCGCAAGAATAGCCTGTTATCGCTACTCCTTCGAAACCATAAACCGTAGAGATACAGAACCTTCACCAATGTTTTCGACTACTTGAGAGGACTTTTCAATCTTTTCATTGCGAAACGATTTGTCGAGCCCTTTAATGAATTACTGCCCCTGAGAGTTTTTGAAGTTTACGAATAATGACAAAATTCTCTAAACGATAAGTCGTAAAGACATGGGACCAACTGCATTAGATTTTGTGACCTCTGACCTTGAAATTTTTGTGAAGGTCAAAGGTCAAGGTCATTCAAAATATGAGAAAATTAGCATTTTTAATATCTCTTTTGTCTTTCAACATATACTGAATATCTTTGCATCTGTAATATGTCCTTCTAAAACTATTTCAAAGATTTCATTCTTGTCCCCCGAGCTTGACCCATTCAAAAGTTGTCACCCCTTGTGCAACAAAACCTTGTTATCGCTACTCCTCCGAAACCGTAAACCGTAGAGATTCCAAACCTTCATCAGTGTCTTTGACTCATTTAGTACTCTCTTCATTCTATCATTGCGAAAGCATTCTTTGGTCCCTTGTATGAGTTACTGCCCCTGAAAGTTTACGCTGCTTACATTTAATGAACTTTTTTTTAAAACGGTGTATCCTAGAGACATGGGATCAACTGCATGGGCATGTTCGACCTTTGACCTTGAAATATAGGTCAAGGTCAAAGGTCAAGGTCATTTAAAAACATAAGAAATCCTTTATATATGTGTAAAATATAGCAATTCACCAAATGACCTTGAACTTTGACCTTGACCTTTGACCTTGACATTGGGTCAAATAGAAAAGCTAGGACATGCATCCAGCTCCAGTATCTGGTAAAAAGACAGAAAGTAAAGATTTCTTGGGTTTTTTTTTTTGGTTTTTTTTTTTTTTGTGTTTGTTTGTTTTTGTTTTTTTTTTTTTTTTTTGAATGACCTTGACCTTTGACCTTTGACCTTGACCCAAGGTCACAATCAGGATTAAGGAATTGGAAGTAGTTACAATTCTTAGTTTAAAAGAAGCATAAAATAAATAATTAACCTACCCCCCCCCCTTCTTAAAAAAAAAAAAAAATCACATCAACAACAACGTAGAATATTTCTGTCAAATTCAAACCAGACCTCGGATCGACACCATATTTGGTACAATTGTAGTATAGACCTCAGAGAAAGTTTCTGGAGAGTTTTACGGTGAGTCCTGTAAGTTTATAGAAGTCTTGAAGTTTCACGGCAAAAACTACAAGTTCTGTTGTGTTTGTAATTAAAGTGCAGGTGAACGAAGAAATGATCTAAACCTTTTATCGGCTATTTCTTCAGATGTCGTTAGCAGCATTCGATTCTCCTGATATGATACGACATTTTAATACCAAGCATTCTCTCTTTCTTTTACATTTGGAATTTATTTGATTTTTATTTAGAATTAATCAGTTTCCAGAAATAGCGATTTTCGGTAGATTAAAAACAATTCTCGCTTTCATTGTCGTGTTTCCCTTCTAAAAATGCATGTTGGGAGTTTAATTTGTGATACACATATTTAATTTAACCCAAAGAAATGCTTATTTAAATGTTTCATAGTTATTTCAGGATATTCAGTCAGAAATGTTAAAATCCGAACCCGATCTTTTAAGCTTACAACAAAGCTATTTACAAAAAAAATCAGCATGCTCACAATATCGATGAATCGGGCTACAGTCCATTAATACATTTTCATTAGGGAACAGTGTTAATGTTTTCTTACGCAGTCCGTCCCTTATTATTTAATATACTGCTTGCAAATTCAGGAACTATTTCCTTTTACGGAACTTCTTTCTTCCCCTACCGATTCTAAAAATACGCTTGCATTTCTTTTATACTCTGAAACAATTAACTTATGTGTGTTATCGGAATGCGTGGCCGAATGGTTAGCGCACCTGCCTTTCAACCCAAGGGTTTTGAGTTCGATCCCAGATGGAGGAGCATTTTTTTTTTTTTTTTTTTTTTTTTTTTTTTTTCATTTTTTGCATTTTTCTCCTTTTTTTCAGCCCAAATGACATGGAAACACTTAAAAAGGTGGAAAGGCCTCTAATTGTTCTCTGAACAATTAGTCTCCTAGTGTTTTATTAGGTCTTTCCACCTTTCTGTGGAAAGACCTCTTGAAATGCTTATGTTTATTATTATTTTATTTCTCACCAGGACTTTTGAAACCGCAAGACTTATCGAAAAACTTTACAGTTCATGATACTGGATATTAAAAGTTATTTCGAAAAACGACCCCCCGTGTTTGACCCATGACCTCTTACGAAGTTATTGCCCCTTTCGCAAGAATAGCCTGTTATCGCTACTCCTTCGAAACCATAAACCGTAGAGATACAGAACCTTCACCAATGTTTTCGACTACTTGAGAGGACTTTTCAATCTTTTCATTGCGAAACGATTTGTCGAGCCCTTTAATGAATTACTGCCCCTGAGAGTTTTTGAAGTTTACGAATAATGACAAAATTCTCTAAACGATAAGTCGTAAAGACATGGGACCAACTGCATTAGATTTTGTGACCTCTGACCTTGAAATTTTTGTGAAGGTCAAAGGTCAAGGTCATTCAAAATATGAGAAAATTAGCATTTTTAATATCTCTTTTGTCTTTCAACATATACTGAATATCTTTGCATCTGTAATATGTCCTTCTAAAACTATTTCAAAGATTTCATTCTTGTCCCCCGAGCTTGACCCATTCAAAAGTTGTCACCCCTTGTGCAACAAAACCTTGTTATCGCTACTCCTCCGAAACCGTAAACCGTAGAGATTCCAAACCTTCATCAGTGTCTTTGACTCATTTAGTACTCTCTTCATTCTATCATTGCGAAAGCATTCTTTGGTCCCTTGTATGAGTTACTGCCCCTGAAAGTTTACGCTGCTTACATTTAATGAACTTTTTTTTAAAACGGTGTATCCTAGAGACATGGGATCAACTGCATGGGCATGTTCGACCTTTGACCTTGAAATATAGGTCAAGGTCAAAGGTCAAGGTCATTTAAAAACATAAGAAATCCTTTATATATGTGTAAAATATAGCAATTCACCAAATGACCTTGAACTTTGACCTTGACCTTTGACCTTGACATTGGGTCAAATAGAAAAGCTAGGACATGCATCCAGCTCCAGTATCTGGTAAAAAGACAGAAAGTAAAGATTTCTTGGGTTTTTTTTTTTTGGTTTTTTTTTTTTTTGTGTTTGTTTGTTTTTGTTTTTTTTTTTTTTTTTTTGAATGACCTTGACCTTTGACCTTTGACCTTGACCCAAGGTCACAATCAGGATTAAGGAATTGGAAGTAGTTACAATTCTTAGTTTAAAAGAAGCATAAAATAAATAATTAACCTACCCCCCCCCCTTCTTAAAAAAAAAAAAAAATCACATCAACAACAACGTAGAATATTTCTGTCAAATTCAAACCAGACCTCGGATCGACACCATATTTGGTACAATTGTAGTATAGACCTCAGAGAAAGTTTCTGGAGAGTTTTACGGTGAGTCCTGTAAGTTTATAGAAGTCTTGAAGTTTCACGGCAAAAACTACAAGTTCTGTTGTGTTTGTAATTAAAGTGCAGGTGAACGAAGAAATGATCTAAACCTTTTATCGGCTATTTCTTCAGATGTCGTTAGCAGCATTCGATTCTCCTGATATGATACGACATTTTAATACCAAGCATTCTCTCTTTCTTTTACATTTGGAATTTATTTGATTTTTATTTAGAATTAATCAGTTTCCAGAAATAGCGATTTTCGGTAGATTAAAAACAATTCTCGCTTTCATTGTCGTGTTTCCCTTCTAAAAATGCATGTTGGGAGTTTAATTTGTGATACACATATTTAATTTAACCCAAAGAAATGCTTATTTAAATGTTTCATAGTTATTTCAGGATATTCAGTCAGAAATGTTAAAATCCGAACCCGATCTTTTAAGCTTACAACAAAGCTATTTACAAAAAAAATCAGCATGCTCACAATATCGATGAATCGGGCTACAGTCCATTAATACATTTTCATTAGGGAACAGTGTTAATGTTTTCTTACGCAGTCCGTCCCTTATTATTTAATATACTGCTTGCAAATTCAGGAACTATTTCCTTTTACGGAACTTCTTTCTTCCCCTACCGATTCTAAAAATACGCTTGCATTTCTTTTATACTCTGAAACAATTAACTTATGTGTGTTATCGGAATGCGTGGCCGAATGGTTAGCGCACCTGCCTTTCAACCCAAGGGTTTTGAGTTCGATCCCAGATGGAGGAGCATTTTTTTTTTTTTTTTTTTTTTTTTTTTTTTTTTTTCATTTTTTGCATTTTTCTCCTTTTTTTCAGCCCAAATGACATGGAAACACTTAAAAAGGTGGAAAGGCCTCTAATTGTTCTCTGAACAATTAGTCTCCTAGTGTTTTATTAGGTCTTTCCACCTTTCTGTGGAAAGACCTCTTGAAATGCTTATGTTTATTATTATTTTATTTCTCACCAGGACTTTTGAAACCGCAAGACTTATCGAAAAACTTTACAGTTCATGATACTGGATATTAAAAGTTATTTCGAAAAACGACCCCCCGTGTTTGACCCATGACCTCTTACGAAGTTATTGCCCCTTTCGCAAGAATAGCCTGTTATCGCTACTCCTTCGAAACCATAAACCGTAGAGATACAGAACCTTCACCAATGTTTTCGACTACTTGAGAGGACTTTTCAATCTTTTCATTGCGAAACGATTTGTCGAGCCCTTTAATGAATTACTGCCCCTGAGAGTTTTTGAAGTTTACGAATAATGACAAAATTCTCTAAACGATAAGTCGTAAAGACATGGGACCAACTGCATTAGATTTTGTGACCTCTGACCTTGAAATTTTTGTGAAGGTCAAAGGTCAAGGTCATTCAAAATATGAGAAAATTAGCATTTTTAATATCTCTTTTGTCTTTCAACATATACTGAATATCTTTGCATCTGTAATATGTCCTTCTAAAACTATTTCAAAGATTTCATTCTTGTCCCCCGAGCTTGACCCATTCAAAAGTTGTCACCCCTTGTGCAACAAAACCTTGTTATCGCTACTCCTCCGAAACCGTAAACCGTAGAGATTCCAAACCTTCATCAGTGTCTTTGACTCATTTAGTACTCTCTTCATTCTATCATTGCGAAAGCATTCTTTGGTCCCTTGTATGAGTTACTGCCCCTGAAAGTTTACGCTGCTTACATTTAATGAACTTTTTTTTAAAACGGTGTATCCTAGAGACATGGGATCAACTGCATGGGCATGTTCGACCTTTGACCTTGAAATATAGGTCAAGGTCAAAGGTCAAGGTCATTTAAAAACATAAGAAATCCTTTATATATGTGTAAAATATAGCAATTCACCAAATGACCTTGAACTTTGACCTTGACCTTTGACCTTGACATTGGGTCAAATAGAAAAGCTAGGACATGCATCCAGCTCCAGTATCTGGTAAAAAGACAGAAAGTAAAGATTTCTTGGGTTTTTTTTTTTGGTTTTTTTTTTTTTTTGTGTTTGTTTGTTTTTGTTTTTTTTTTTTTTTTTTGAATGACCTTGACCTTTGACCTTTGACCTTGACCCAAGGTCACAATCAGGATTAAGGAATTGGAAGTAGTTACAATTCTTAGTTTAAAAGAAGCATAAAATAAATAATTAACCTACCCCCCCCCCTTCTTAAAAAAAAAAAAAAATCACATCAACAACAACGTAGAATATTTCTGTCAAATTCAAACCAGACCTCGGATCGACACCATATTTGGTACAATTGTAGTATAGACCTCAGAGAAAGTTTCTGGAGAGTTTTACGGTGAGTCCTGTAAGTTTATAGAAGTCTTGAAGTTTCACGGCAAAAACTACAAGTTCTGTTGTGTTTGTAATTAAAGTGCAGGTGAACGAAGAAATGATCTAAACCTTTTATCGGCTATTTCTTCAGATGTCGTTAGCAGCATTCGATTCTCCTGATATGATACGACATTTTAATACCAAGCATTCTCTCTTTCTTTTACATTTGGAATTTATTTGATTTTTATTTAGAATTAATCAGTTTCCAGAAATAGCGATTTTCGGTAGATTAAAAACAATTCTCGCTTTCATTGTCGTGTTTCCCTTCTAAAAATGCATGTTGGGAGTTTAATTTGTGATACACATATTTAATTTAACCCAAAGAAATGCTTATTTAAATGTTTCATAGTTATTTCAGGATATTCAGTCAGAAATGTTAAAATCCGAACCCGATCTTTTAAGCTTACAACAAAGCTATTTACAAAAAAAATCAGCATGCTCACAATATCGATGAATCGGGCTACAGTCCATTAATACATTTTCATTAGGGAACAGTGTTAATGTTTTCTTACGCAGTCCGTCCCTTATTATTTAATATACTGCTTGCAAATTCAGGAACTATTTCCTTTTACGGAACTTCTTTCTTCCCCTACCGATTCTAAAAATACGCTTGCATTTCTTTTATACTCTGAAACAATTAACTTATGTGTGTTATCGGAATGCGTGGCCGAATGGTTAGCGCACCTGCCTTTCAACCCAAGGGTTTTGAGTTCGATCCCAGATGGAGGAGCATTTTTTTTTTTTTTTTTTTTTTTTTTTTTTTTTTCATTTTTTGCATTTTTCTCCTTTTTTTCAGCCCAAATGACATGGAAACACTTAAAAAGGTGGAAAGGCCTCTAATTGTTCTCTGAACAATTAGTCTCCTAGTGTTTTATTAGGTCTTTCCACCTTTCTGTGGAAAGACCTCTTGAAATGCTTATGTTTATTATTATTTTATTTCTCACCAGGACTTTTGAAACCGCAAGACTTATCGAAAAACTTTACAGTTCATGATACTGGATATTAAAAGTTATTTCGAAAAACGACCCCCCGTGTTTGACCCATGACCTCTTACGAAGTTATTGCCCCTTTCGCAAGAATAGCCTGTTATCGCTACTCCTTCGAAACCATAAACCGTAGAGATACAGAACCTTCACCAATGTTTTCGACTACTTGAGAGGACTTTTCAATCTTTTCATTGCGAAACGATTTGTCGAGCCCTTTAATGAATTACTGCCCCTGAGAGTTTTTGAAGTTTACGAATAATGACAAAATTCTCTAAACGATAAGTCGTAAAGACATGGGACCAACTGCATTAGATTTTGTGACCTCTGACCTTGAAATTTTTGTGAAGGTCAAAGGTCAAGGTCATTCAAAATATGAGAAAATTAGCATTTTTAATATCTCTTTTGTCTTTCAACATATACTGAATATCTTTGCATCTGTAATATGTCCTTCTAAAACTATTTCAAAGATTTCATTCTTGTCCCCCGAGCTTGACCCATTCAAAAGTTGTCACCCCTTGTGCAACAAAACCTTGTTATCGCTACTCCTCCGAAACCGTAAACCGTAGAGATTCCAAACCTTCATCAGTGTCTTTGACTCATTTAGTACTCTCTTCATTCTATCATTGCGAAAGCATTCTTTGGTCCCTTGTATGAGTTACTGCCCCTGAAAGTTTACGCTGCTTACATTTAATGAACTTTTTTTTAAAACGGTGTATCCTAGAGACATGGGATCAACTGCATGGGCATGTTCGACCTTTGACCTTGAAATATAGGTCAAGGTCAAAGGTCAAGGTCATTTAAAAACATAAGAAATCCTTTATATATGTGTAAAATATAGCAATTCACCAAATGACCTTGAACTTTGACCTTGACCTTTGACCTTGACATTGGGTCAAATAGAAAAGCTAGGACATGCATCCAGCTCCAGTATCTGGTAAAAAGACAGAAAGTAAAGATTTCTTGGGTTTTTTTTTTTGGTTTTTTTTTTTTTGTGTTTGTTTGTTTTTGTTTTTTTTTTTTTTTTTTGAATGACCTTGACCTTTGACCTTTGACCTTGACCCAAGGTCACAATCAGGATTAAGGAATTGGAAGTAGTTACAATTCTTAGTTTAAAAGAAGCATAAAATAAATAATTAACCTACCCCCCCCCCTTCTTAAAAAAAAAAAAAAATCACATCAACAACAACGTAGAATATTTCTGTCAAATTCAAACCAGACCTCGGATCGACACCATATTTGGTACAATTGTAGTATAGACCTCAGAGAAAGTTTCTGGAGAGTTTTACGGTGAGTCCTGTAAGTTTATAGAAGTCTTGAAGTTTCACGGCAAAAACTACAAGTTCTGTTGTGTTTGTAATTAAAGTGCAGGTGAACGAAGAAATGATCTAAACCTTTTATCGGCTATTTCTTCAGATGTCGTTAGCAGCATTCGATTCTCCTGATATGATACGACATTTTAATACCAAGCATTCTCTCTTTCTTTTACATTTGGAATTTATTTGATTTTTATTTAGAATTAATCAGTTTCCAGAAATAGCGATTTTCGGTAGATTAAAAACAATTCTCGCTTTCATTGTCGTGTTTCCCTTCTAAAAATGCATGTTGGGAGTTTAATTTGTGATACACATATTTAATTTAACCCAAAGAAATGCTTATTTAAATGTTTCATAGTTATTTCAGGATATTCAGTCAGAAATGTTAAAATCCGAACCCGATCTTTTAAGCTTACAACAAAGCTATTTACAAAAAAAATCAGCATGCTCACAATATCGATGAATCGGGCTACAGTCCATTAATACATTTTCATTAGGGAACAGTGTTAATGTTTTCTTACGCAGTCCGTCCCTTATTATTTAATATACTGCTTGCAAATTCAGGAACTATTTCCTTTTACGGAACTTCTTTCTTCCCCTACCGATTCTAAAAATACGCTTGCATTTCTTTTATACTCTGAAACAATTAACTTATGTGTGTTATCGGAATGCGTGGCCGAATGGTTAGCGCACCTGCCTTTCAACCCAAGGGTTTTGAGTTCGATCCCAGATGGAGGAGCATTTTTTTTTTTTTTTTTTTTTTTTTTTTTTTTTTCATTTTTTGCATTTTTCTCCTTTTTTTCAGCCCAAATGACATGGAAACACTTAAAAAGGTGGAAAGGCCTCTAATTGTTCTCTGAACAATTAGTCTCCTAGTGTTTTATTAGGTCTTTCCACCTTTCTGTGGAAAGACCTCTTGAAATGCTTATGTTTATTATTATTTTATTTCTCACCAGGACTTTTGAAACCGCAAGACTTATCGAAAAACTTTACAGTTCATGATACTGGATATTAAAAGTTATTTCGAAAAACGACCCCCCGTGTTTGACCCATGACCTCTTACGAAGTTATTGCCCCTTTCGCAAGAATAGCCTGTTATCGCTACTCCTTCGAAACCATAAACCGTAGAGATACAGAACCTTCACCAATGTTTTCGACTACTTGAGAGGACTTTTCAATCTTTTCATTGCGAAACGATTTGTCGAGCCCTTTAATGAATTACTGCCCCTGAGAGTTTTTGAAGTTTACGAATAATGACAAAATTCTCTAAACGATAAGTCGTAAAGACATGGGACCAACTGCATTAGATTTTGTGACCTCTGACCTTGAAATTTTTGTGAAGGTCAAAGGTCAAGGTCATTCAAAATATGAGAAAATTAGCATTTTTAATATCTCTTTTGTCTTTCAACATATACTGAATATCTTTGCATCTGTAATATGTCCTTCTAAAACTATTTCAAAGATTTCATTCTTGTCCCCCGAGCTTGACCCATTCAAAAGTTGTCACCCCTTGTGCAACAAAACCTTGTTATCGCTACTCCTCCGAAACCGTAAACCGTAGAGATTCCAAACCTTCATCAGTGTCTTTGACTCATTTAGTACTCTCTTCATTCTATCATTGCGAAAGCATTCTTTGGTCCCTTGTATGAGTTACTGCCCCTGAAAGTTTACGCTGCTTACATTTAATGAACTTTTTTTTAAAACGGTGTATCCTAGAGACATGGGATCAACTGCATGGGCATGTTCGACCTTTGACCTTGAAATATAGGTCAAGGTCAAAGGTCAAGGTCATTTAAAAACATAAGAAATCCTTTATATATGTGTAAAATATAGCAATTCACCAAATGACCTTGAACTTTGACCTTGACCTTTGACCTTGACATTGGGTCAAATAGAAAAGCTAGGACATGCATCCAGCTCCAGTATCTGGTAAAAAGACAGAAAGTAAAGATTTCTTGGGTTTTTTTTTTTGGTTTTTTTTTTTTTGTGTTTGTTTGTTTTTGTTTTTTTTTTTTTTTTTTTGAATGACCTTGACCTTTGACCTTTGACCTTGACCCAAGGTCACAATCAGGATTAAGGAATTGGAAGTAGTTACAATTCTTAGTTTAAAAGAAGCATAAAATAAATAATTAACCTACCCCCCCCCCCTTCTTAAAAAAAAAAAAAAATCACATCAACAACAACGTAGAATATTTCTGTCAAATTCAAACCAGACCTCGGATCGACACCATATTTGGTACAATTGTAGTATAGACCTCAGAGAAAGTTTCTGGAGAGTTTTACGGTGAGTCCTGTAAGTTTATAGAAGTCTTGAAGTTTCACGGCAAAAACTACAAGTTCTGTTGTGTTTGTAATTAAAGTGCAGGTGAACGAAGAAATGATCTAAACCTTTTATCGGCTATTTCTTCAGATGTCGTTAGCAGCATTCGATTCTCCTGATATGATACGACATTTTAATACCAAGCATTCTCTCTTTCTTTTACATTTGGAATTTATTTGATTTTTATTTAGAATTAATCAGTTTCCAGAAATAGCGATTTTCGGTAGATTAAAAACAATTCTCGCTTTCATTGTCGTGTTTCCCTTCTAAAAATGCATGTTGGGAGTTTAATTTGTGATACACATATTTAATTTAACCCAAAGAAATGCTTATTTAAATGTTTCATAGTTATTTCAGGATATTCAGTCAGAAATGTTAAAATCCGAACCCGATCTTTTAAGCTTACAACAAAGCTATTTACAAAAAAAATCAGCATGCTCACAATATCGATGAATCGGGCTACAGTCCATTAATACATTTTCATTAGGGAACAGTGTTAATGTTTTCTTACGCAGTCCGTCCCTTATTATTTAATATACTGCTTGCAAATTCAGGAACTATTTCCTTTTACGGAACTTCTTTCTTCCCCTACCGATTCTAAAAATACGCTTGCATTTCTTTTATACTCTGAAACAATTAACTTATGTGTGTTATCGGAATGCGTGGCCGAATGGTTAGCGCACCTGCCTTTCAACCCAAGGGTTTTGAGTTCGATCCCAGATGGAGGAGCATTTTTTTTTTTTTTTTTTTTTTTTTTTTTTTTTTCATTTTTTGCATTTTTCTCCTTTTTTTCAGCCCAAATGACATGGAAACACTTAAAAAGGTGGAAAGGCCTCTAATTGTTCTCTGAACAATTAGTCTCCTAGTGTTTTATTAGGTCTTTCCACCTTTCTGTGGAAAGACCTCTTGAAATGCTTATGTTTATTATTATTTTATTTCTCACCAGGACTTTTGAAACCGCAAGACTTATCGAAAAACTTTACAGTTCATGATACTGGATATTAAAAGTTATTTCGAAAAACGACCCCCCGTGTTTGACCCATGACCTCTTACGAAGTTATTGCCCCTTTCGCAAGAATAGCCTGTTATCGCTACTCCTTCGAAACCATAAACCGTAGAGATACAGAACCTTCACCAATGTTTTCGACTACTTGAGAGGACTTTTCAATCTTTTCATTGCGAAACGATTTGTCGAGCCCTTTAATGAATTACTGCCCCTGAGAGTTTTTGAAGTTTACGAATAATGACAAAATTCTCTAAACGATAAGTCGTAAAGACATGGGACCAACTGCATTAGATTTTGTGACCTCTGACCTTGAAATTTTTGTGAAGGTCAAAGGTCAAGGTCATTCAAAATATGAGAAAATTAGCATTTTTAATATCTCTTTTGTCTTTCAACATATACTGAATATCTTTGCATCTGTAATATGTCCTTCTAAAACTATTTCAAAGATTTCATTCTTGTCCCCCGAGCTTGACCCATTCAAAAGTTGTCACCCCTTGTGCAACAAAACCTTGTTATCGCTACTCCTCCGAAACCGTAAACCGTAGAGATTCCAAACCTTCATCAGTGTCTTTGACTCATTTAGTACTCTCTTCATTCTATCATTGCGAAAGCATTCTTTGGTCCCTTGTATGAGTTACTGCCCCTGAAAGTTTACGCTGCTTACATTTAATGAACTTTTTTTTAAAACGGTGTATCCTAGAGACATGGGATCAACTGCATGGGCATGTTCGACCTTTGACCTTGAAATATAGGTCAAGGTCAAAGGTCAAGGTCATTTAAAAACATAAGAAATCCTTTATATATGTGTAAAATATAGCAATTCACCAAATGACCTTGAACTTTGACCTTGACCTTTGACCTTGACATTGGGTCAAATAGAAAAGCTAGGACATGCATCCAGCTCCAGTATCTGGTAAAAAGACAGAAAGTAAAGATTTCTTGGGTTTTTTTTTTTGGTTTTTTTTTTTTTGTGTTTGTTTGTTTTTGTTTTTTTGTTTTTTTTTTTGAATGACCTTGACCTTTGACCTTTGACCTTGACCCAAGGTCACAATCAGGATTAAGGAATTGGAAGTAGTTACAATTCTTAGTTTAAAAGAAGCATAAAATAAATAATTAACCTACCCCCCCCCCCTTCTTAAAAAAAAAAAAAAATCACATCAACAACAACGTAGAATATTTCTGTCAAATTCAAACCAGACCTCGGATCGACACCATATTTGGTACAATTGTAGTATAGACCTCAGAGAAAGTTTCTGGAGAGTTTTACGGTGAGTCCTGTAAGTTTATAGAAGTCTTGAAGTTTCACGGCAAAAACTACAAGTTCTGTTGTGTTTGTAATTAAAGTGCAGGTGAACGAAGAAATGATCTAAACCTTTTATCGGCTATTTCTTCAGATGTCGTTAGCAGCATTCGATTCTCCTGATATGATACGACATTTTAATACCAAGCATTCTCTCTTTCTTTTACATTTGGAATTTATTTGATTTTTATTTAGAATTAATCAGTTTCCAGAAATAGCGATTTTCGGTATATTAAAAACAATTCTCGCTTTCATTGTCGTGTTTCCCTTCTAAAAATGCATGTTGGGAGTTTAATTTGTGATACACATATTTAATTTAACCCAAAGAAATGCTTATTTAAATGTTTCATAGTTATTTCAGGATATTCAGTCAGAAATGTTAAAATCCGAACCCGATCTTTTAAGCTTACAACAAAGCTATTTACAAAAAAAATCAGCATGCTCACAATATCGATGAATCGGGCTACAGTCCATTAATACATTTTCATTAGGGAACAGTGTTAATGTTTTCTTACGCAGTCCGTCCCTTATTATTTAATATACTGCTTGCAAATTCAGGAACTATTTCCTTTTACGGAACTTCTTTCTTCCCCTACCGATTCTAAAAATACGCTTGCATTTCTTTTATACTCTGAAACAATTAACTTATGTGTGTTATCGGAATGCGTGGTCGAATGGTTAGCGCACCTGCCTTTCAACCCAAGGGTTTTGAGTTCGATCCCAGATGGAGGAGCATTTTTTTTTTTTTTTTTTTTTTTTTTTTTTTTTTCATTTTTTGCATTTTTCTCCTTTTTTTCAGCCCAAATGACATGGAAACACTTAAAAAGGTGGAAAGGCCTCTAATTGTTCTCTGAACAATTAGTCTCCTAGTGTTTTATTAGGTCTTTCCACCTTTCTGTGGAAAGACCTCTTGAAATGCTTATGTTTATTATTATTTTATTTCTCACCAGGACTTTTGAAACCGCAAGACTTATCGAAAAACTTTACAGTTCATGATACTGGATATTAAAAGTTATTTCGAAAAACGACCCCCCGTGTTTGACCCATGACCTCTTACGAAGTTATTGCCCCTTTCGCAAGAATAGCCTGTTATCGCTACTCCTTCGAAACCATAAACCGTAGAGATACAGAACCTTCACCAATGTTTTCGACTACTTGAGAGGACTTTTCAATCTTTTCATTGCGAAACGATTTGTCGAGCCCTTTAATGAATTACTGCCCCTGAGAGTTTTTGAAGTTTACGAATAATGACAAAATTCTCTAAACGATAAGTCGTAAAGACATGGGACCAACTGCATTAGATTTTGTGACCTCTGACCTTGAAATTTTTGTGAAGGTCAAAGGTCAAGGTCATTCAAAATATGAGAAAATTAGCATTTTTAATATCTCTTTTGTCTTTCAACATATACTGAATATCTTTGCATCTGTAATATGTCCTTCTAAAACTATTTCAAAGATTTCATTCTTGTCCCCCGAGCTTGACCCATTCAAAAGTTGTCACCCCTTGTGCAACAAAACCTTGTTATCGCTACTCCTCCGAAACCGTAAACCGTAGAGATTCCAAACCTTCATCAGTGTCTTTGACTCATTTAGTACTCTCTTCATTCTATCATTGCGAAAGCATTCTTTGGTCCCTTGTATGAGTTACTGCCCCTGAAAGTTTACGCTGCTTACATTTAATGAACTTTTTTTTAAAACGGTGTATCCTAGAGACATGGGATCAACTGCATGGGCATGTTCGACCTTTGACCTTGAAATATAGGTCAAGGTCAAAGGTCAAGGTCATTTAAAAACATAAGAAATCCTTTATATATGTGTAAAATATAGCAATTCACCAAATGACCTTGAACTTTGACCTTGACCTTTGACCTTGACATTGGGTCAAATAGAAAAGCTAGGACATGCATCCAGCTCCAGTATCTGGTAAAAAGACAGAAAGTAAAGATTTCTTGGGTTTTTTTTTTTGGTTTTTTTTTTTTTTGTGTTTGTTTGTTTTTGTTTTTTTTTTTTTTTTTGAATGACCTTGACCTTTGACCTTTGACCTTGACCCAAGGTCACAATCAGGATTAAGGAATTGGAAGTAGTTACAATTCTTAGTTTAAAAGAAGCATAAAATAAATAATTAACCTACCCCCCCCCCCCTTCTTAAAAAAAAAAAAAAATCACATCAACAACAACGTAGAATATTTCTGTCAAATTCAAACCAGACCTCGGATCGACACCATATTTGGTACAATTGTAGTATAGACCTCAGAGAAAGTTTCTGGAGAGTTTTACGGTGAGTCCTGTAAGTTTATAGAAGTCTTGAAGTTTCACGGCAAAAACTACAAGTTCTGTTGTGTTTGTAATTAAAGTGCAGGTGAACGAAGAAATGATCTAAACCTTTTATCGGCTATTTCTTCAGATGTCGTTAGCAGCATTCGATTCTCCTGATATGATACGACATTTTAATACCAAGCATTCTCTCTTTCTTTTACATTTGGAATTTATTTGATTTTTATTTAGAATTAATCAGTTTCCAGAAATAGCGATTTTCGGTAGATTAAAAACAATTCTCGCTTTCATTGTCGTGTTTCCCTTCTAAAAATGCATGTTGGGAGTTTAATTTGTGATACACATATTTAATTTAACCCAAAGAAATGCTTATTTAAATGTTTCATAGTTATTTCAGGATATTCAGTCAGAAATGTTAAAATCCGAACCCGATCTTTTAAGCTTACAACAAAGCTATTTACAAAAAAAATCAGCATGCTCACAATATCGATGAATCGGGCTACAGTCCATTAATACATTTTCATTAGGGAACAGTGTTAATGTTTTCTTACGCAGTCCGTCCCTTATTATTTAATATACTGCTTGCAAATTCAGGAACTATTTCCTTTTACGGAACTTCTTTCTTCCCCTACCGATTCTAAAAATACGCTTGCATTTCTTTTATACTCTGAAACAATTAACTTATGTGTGTTATCGGAATGCGTGGCCGAATGGTTAGCGCACCTGCCTTTCAACCCAAGGGTTTTGAGTTCGATCCCAGATGGAGGAGCATTTTTTTTTTTTTTTTTTTTTTTTTTTTTTTTTTCATTTTTTGCATTTTTCTCCTTTTTTTCAGCCCAAATGACATGGAAACACTTAAAAAGGTGGAAAGGCCTCTAATTGTTCTCTGAACAATTAGTCTCCTAGTGTTTTATTAGGTCTTTCCACCTTTCTGTGGAAAGACCTCTTGAAATGCTTATGTTTATTATTATTTTATTTCTCACCAGGACTTTTGAAACCGCAAGACTTATCGAAAAACTTTACAGTTCATGATACTGGATATTAAAAGTTATTTCGAAAAACGACCCCCCGTGTTTGACCCATGACCTCTTACGAAGTTATTGCCCCTTTCGCAAGAATAGCCTGTTATCGCTACTCCTTCGAAACCATAAACCGTAGAGATACAGAACCTTCACCAATGTTTTCGACTACTTGAGAGGACTTTTCAATCTTTTCATTGCGAAACGATTTGTCGAGCCCTTTAATGAATTACTGCCCCTGAGAGTTTTTGAAGTTTACGAATAATGACAAAATTCTCTAAACGATAAGTCGTAAAGACATGGGACCAACTGCATTAGATTTTGTGACCTCTGACCTTGAAATTTTTGTGAAGGTCAAAGGTCAAGGTCATTCAAAATATGAGAAAATTAGCATTTTTAATATCTCTTTTGTCTTTCAACATATACTGAATATCTTTGCATCTGTAATATGTCCTTCTAAAACTATTTCAAAGATTTCATTCTTGTCCCCCGAGCTTGACCCATTCAAAAGTTGTCACCCCTTGTGCAACAAAACCTTGTTATCGCTACTCCTCCGAAACCGTAAACCGTAGAGATTCCAAACCTTCATCAGTGTCTTTGACTCATTTAGTACTCTCTTCATTCTATCATTGCGAAAGCATTCTTTGGTCCCTTGTATGAGTTACTGCCCCTGAAAGTTTACGCTGCTTACATTTAATGAACTTTTTTTTAAAACGGTGTATCCTAGAGACATGGGATCAACTGCATGGGCATGTTCGACCTTTGACCTTGAAATATAGGTCAAGGTCAAAGGTCAAGGTCATTTAAAAACATAAGAAATCCTTTATATATGTGTAAAATATAGCAATTCACCAAATGACCTTGAACTTTGACCTTGACCTTTGACCTTGACATTGGGTCAAATAGAAAAGCTAGGACATGCATCCAGCTCCAGTATCTGGTAAAAAGACAGAAAGTAAAGATTTCTTGGGTTTTTTTTTTTGGTTTTTTTTTTTTTGTGTTTGTTTGTTTTTGTTTTTTTTTTTTTTTTTTTGAATGACCTTGACCTTTGACCTTTGACCTTGACCCAAGGTCACAATCAGGATTAAGGAATTGGAAGTAGTTACAATTCTTAGTTTAAAAGAAGCATAAAATAAATAATTAACCTACCCCCCCCCCCTTCTTAAAAAAAAAAAAAAATCACATCAACAACAACGTAGAATATTTCTGTCAAATTCAAACCAGACCTCGGATCGACACCATATTTGGTACAATTGTAGTATAGACCTCAGAGAAAGTTTCTGGAGAGTTTTACGGTGAGTCCTGTAAGTTTATAGAAGTCTTGAAGTTTCACGGCAAAAACTACAAGTTCTGTTGTGTTTGTAATTAAAGTGCAGGTGAACGAAGAAATGATCTAAACCTTTTATCGGCTATTTCTTCAGATGTCGTTAGCAGCATTCGATTCTCCTGATATGATACGACATTTTAATACCAAGCATTCTCTCTTTCTTTTACATTTGGAATTTATTTGATTTTTATTTAGAATTAATCAGTTTCCAGAAATAGCGATTTTCGGTAGATTAAAAACAATTCTCGCTTTCATTGTCGTGTTTCCCTTCTAAAAATGCATGTTGGGAGTTTAATTTGTGATACACATATTTAATTTAACCCAAAGAAATGCTTATTTAAATGTTTCATAGTTATTTCAGGATATTCAGTCAGAAATGTTAAAATCCGAACCCGATCTTTTAAGCTTACAACAAAGCTATTTACAAAAAAAATCAGCATGCTCACAATATCGATGAATCGGGCTACAGTCCATTAATACATTTTCATTAGGGAACAGTGTTAATGTTTTCTTACGCAGTCCGTCCCTTATTATTTAATATACTGCTTGCAAATTCAGGAACTATTTCCTTTTACGGAACTTCTTTCTTCCCCTACCGATTCTAAAAATACGCTTGCATTTCTTTTATACTCTGAAACAATTAACTTATGTGTGTTATCGGAATGCGTGGCCGAATGGTTAGCGCACCTGCCTTTCAACCCAAGGGTTTTGAGTTCGATCCCAGATGGAGGAGCATTTTTTTTTTTTTTTTTTTTTTTTTTTTTTTTTTCATTTTTTGCATTTTTCTCCTTTTTTTCAGCCCAAATGACATGGAAACACTTAAAAAGGTGGAAAGGCCTCTAATTGTTCTCTGAACAATTAGTCTCCTAGTGTTTTATTAGGTCTTTCCACCTTTCTGTGGAAAGACCTCTTGAAATGCTTATGTTTATTATTATTTTATTTCTCACCAGGACTTTTGAAACCGCAAGACTTATCGAAAAACTTTACAGTTCATGATACTGGATATTAAAAGTTATTTCGAAAAACGACCCCCCGTGTTTGACCCATGACCTCTTACGAAGTTATTGCCCCTTTCGCAAGAATAGCCTGTTATCGCTACTCCTTCGAAACCATAAACCGTAGAGATACAGAACCTTCACCAATGTTTTCGACTACTTGAGAGGACTTTTCAATCTTTTCATTGCGAAACGATTTGTCGAGCCCTTTAATGAATTACTGCCCCTGAGAGTTTTTGAAGTTTACGAATAATGACAAAATTCTCTAAACGATAAGTCGTAAAGACATGGGACCAACTGCATTAGATTTTGTGACCTCTGACCTTGAAATTTTTGTGAAGGTCAAAGGTCAAGGTCATTCAAAATATGAGAAAATTAGCATTTTTAATATCTCTTTTGTCTTTCAACATATACTGAATATCTTTGCATCTGTAATATGTCCTTCTAAAACTATTTCAAAGATTTCATTCTTGTCCCCCGAGCTTGACCCATTCAAAAGTTGTCACCCCTTGTGCAACAAAACCTTGTTATCGCTACTCCTCCGAAACCGTAAACCGTAGAGATTCCAAACCTTCATCAGTGTCTTTGACTCATTTAGTACTCTCTTCATTCTATCATTGCGAAAGCATTCTTTGGTCCCTTGTATGAGTTACTGCCCCTGAAAGTTTACGCTGCTTACATTTAATGAACTTTTTTTTAAAACGGTGTATCCTAGAGACATGGGATCAACTGCATGGGCATGTTCGACCTTTGACCTTGAAATATAGGTCAAGGTCAAAGGTCAAGGTCATTTAAAAACATAAGAAATCCTTTATATATGTGTAAAATATAGCAATTCACCAAATGACCTTGAACTTTGACCTTGACCTTTGACCTTGACATTGGGTCAAATAGAAAAGCTAGGACATGCATCCAGCTCCAGTATCTGGTAAAAAGACAGAAAGTAAAGATTTCTTGGGTTTTTTTTTTTGGTTTTTTTTTTTTTGTGTTTGTTTGTTTTTGTTTTTTTGTTTTTTTTTTTGAATGACCTTGACCTTTGACCTTTGACCTTGACCCAAGGTCACAATCAGGATTAAGGAATTGGAAGTAGTTACAATTCTTAGTTTAAAAGAAGCATAAAATAAATAATTAACCTACCCCCCCCCCCTTCTTAAAAAAAAAAAAAAATCACATCAACAACAACGTAGAATATTTCTGTCAAATTCAAACCAGACCTCGGATCGACACCATATTTGGTACAATTGTAGTATAGACCTCAGAGAAAGTTTCTGGAGAGTTTTACGGTGAGTCCTGTAAGTTTATAGAAGTCTTGAAGTTTCACGGCAAAAACTACAAGTTCTGTTGTGTTTGTAATTAAAGTGCAGGTGAACGAAGAAATGATCTAAACCTTTTATCGGCTATTTCTTCAGATGTCGTTAGCAGCATTCGATTCTCCTGATATGATACGACATTTTAATACCAAGCATTCTCTCTTTCTTTTACATTTGGAATTTATTTGATTTTTATTTAGAATTAATCAGTTTCCAGAAATAGCGATTTTCGGTATATTAAAAACAATTCTCGCTTTCATTGTCGTGTTTCCCTTCTAAAAATGCATGTTGGGAGTTTAATTTGTGATACACATATTTAATTTAACCCAAAGAAATGCTTATTTAAATGTTTCATAGTTATTTCAGGATATTCAGTCAGAAATGTTAAAATCCGAACCCGATCTTTTAAGCTTACAACAAAGCTATTTACAAAAAAAATCAGCATGCTCACAATATCGATGAATCGGGCTACAGTCCATTAATACATTTTCATTAGGGAACAGTGTTAATGTTTTCTTACGCAGTCCGTCCCTTATTATTTAATATACTGCTTGCAAATTCAGGAACTATTTCCTTTTACGGAACTTCTTTCTTCCCCTACCGATTCTAAAAATACGCTTGCATTTCTTTTATACTCTGAAACAATTAACTTATGTGTGTTATCGGAATGCGTGGTCGAATGGTTAGCGCACCTGCCTTTCAACCCAAGGGTTTTGAGTTCGATCCCAGATGGAGGAGCATTTTTTTTTTTTTTTTTTTTTTTTTTTTTTTTTTCATTTTTTGCATTTTTCTCCTTTTTTTCAGCCCAAATGACATGGAAACACTTAAAAAGGTGGAAAGGCCTCTAATTGTTCTCTGAACAATTAGTCTCCTAGTGTTTTATTAGGTCTTTCCACCTTTCTGTGGAAAGACCTCTTGAAATGCTTATGTTTAATTATTTTATTTCTCACCAGGACTTTTGAAACCGCAAGACTTATCGAAAAACTTTACAGTTCATGATACTGGATATTAAAAGTTATTTCGAAAAACGACCCCCCGTGTTTGACCCATGACCTCTTACGAAGTTATTGCCCCTTTCGCAAGAATAGCCTGTTATCGCTACTCCTTCGAAACCATAAACCGTAGAGATACAGAACCTTCACCAATGTTTTCGACTACTTGAGAGGACTTTTCAATCTTTTCATTGCGAAACGATTTGTCGAGCCCTTTAATGAATTACTGCCCCTGAGAGTTTTTGAAGTTTACGAATAATGACAAAATTCTCTAAACGATAAGTCGTAAAGACATGGGACCAACTGCATTAGATTTTGTGACCTCTGACCTTGAAATTTTTGTGAAGGTCAAAGGTCAAGGTCATTCAAAATATGAGAAAATTAGCATTTTTAATATCTCTTTTGTCTTTCAACATATACTGAATATCTTTGCATCTGTAATATGTCCTTCTAAAACTATTTCAAAGATTTCATTCTTGTCCCCCGAGCTTGACCCATTCAAAAGTTGTCACCCCTTGTGCAACAAAACCTTGTTATCGCTACTCCTCCGAAACCGTAAACCGTAGAGATTCCAAACCTTCATCAGTGTCTTTGACTCATTTAGTACTCTCTTCATTCTATCATTGCGAAAGCATTCTTTGGTCCCTTGTATGAGTTACTGCCCCTGAAAGTTTACGCTGCTTACATTTAATGAACTTTTTTTTAAAACGGTGTATCCTAGAGACATGGGATCAACTGCATGGGCATGTTCGACCTTTGACCTTGAAATATAGGTCAAGGTCAAAGGTCAAGGTCATTTAAAAACATAAGAAATCCTTTATATATGTGTAAAATATAGCAATTCACCAAATGACCTTGAACTTTGACCTTGACCTTTGACCTTGACATTGGGTCAAATAGAAAAGCTAGGACATGCATCCAGCTCCAGTATCTGGTAAAAAGACAGAAAGTAAAGATTTCTTGGGTTTTTTTTTTTGGTTTTTTTTTTTTTTGTGTTTGTTTGTTTTTGTTTTTTTTTTTTTTTTTGAATGACCTTGACCTTTGACCTTTGACCTTGACCCAAGGTCACAATCAGGATTAAGGAATTGGAAGTAGTTACAATTCTTAGTTTAAAAGAAGCATAAAATAAATAATTAACCTACCCCCCCCCCCCCCCTTCTTAAAAAAAAAAAAAAATCACATCAACAACAACGTAGAATATTTCTGTCAAATTCAAACCAGACCTCGGATCGACACCATATTTGGTACAATTGTAGTATAGACCTCAGAGAAAGTTTCTGGAGAGTTTTACGGTGAGTCCTGTAAGTTTATAGAAGTCTTGAAGTTTCACGGCAAAAACTACAAGTTCTGTTGTGTTTGTAATTAAAGTGCAGGTGAACGAAGAAATGATCTAAACCTTTTATCGGCTATTTCTTCAGATGTCGTTAGCAGCATTCGATTCTCCTGATATGATACGACATTTTAATACCAAGCATTCTCTCTTTCTTTTACATTTGGAATTTATTTGATTTTTATTTAGAATTAATCAGTTTCCAGAAATAGCGATTTTCGGTAGATTAAAAACAATTCTCGCTTTCATTGTCGTGTTTCCCTTCTAAAAATGCATGTTGGGAGTTTAATTTGTGATACACATATTTAATTTAACCCAAAGAAATGCTTATTTAAATGTTTCATAGTTATTTCAGGATATTCAGTCAGAAATGTTAAAATCCGAACCCGATCTTTTAAGCTTACAACAAAGCTATTTACAAAAAAAATCAGCATGCTCACAATATCGATGAATCGGGCTACAGTCCATTAATACATTTTCATTAGGGAACAGTGTTAATGTTTTCTTACGCAGTCCGTCCCTTATTATTTAATATACTGCTTGCAAATTCAGGAACTATTTCCTTTTACGGAACTTCTTTCTTCCCCTACCGATTCTAAAAATACGCTTGCATTTCTTTTATACTCTGAAACAATTAACTTATGTGTGTTATCGGAATGCGTGGCCGAATGGTTAGCGCACCTGCCTTTCAACCCAAGGGTTTTGAGTTCGATCCCAGATGGAGGAGCATTTTTTTTTTTTTTTTTTTTTTTTTTTTTTTTTTTCATTTTTTGCATTTTTCTCCTTTTTTTCAGCCCAAATGACATGGAAACACTTAAAAAGGTGGAAAGGCCTCTAATTGTTCTCTGAACAATTAGTCTCCTAGTGTTTTATTAGGTCTTTCCACCTTTCTGTGGAAAGACCTCTTGAAATGCTTATGTTTATTATTATTTTATTTCTCACCAGGACTTTTGAAACCGCAAGACTTATCGAAAAACTTTACAGTTCATGATACTGGATATTAAAAGTTATTTCGAAAAACGACCCCCCGTGTTTGACCCATGACCTCTTACGAAGTTATTGCCCCTTTCGCAAGAATAGCCTGTTATCGCTACTCCTTCGAAACCATAAACCGTAGAGATACAGAACCTTCACCAATGTTTTCGACTACTTGAGAGGACTTTTCAATCTTTTCATTGCGAAACGATTTGTCGAGCCCTTTAATGAATTACTGCCCCTGAGAGTTTTTGAAGTTTACGAATAATGACAAAATTCTCTAAACGATAAGTCGTAAAGACATGGGACCAACTGCATTAGATTTTGTGACCTCTGACCTTGAAATTTTTGTGAAGGTCAAAGGTCAAGGTCATTCAAAATATGAGAAAATTAGCATTTTTAATATCTCTTTTGTCTTTCAACATATACTGAATATCTTTGCATCTGTAATATGTCCTTCTAAAACTATTTCAAAGATTTCATTCTTGTCCCCCGAGCTTGACCCATTCAAAAGTTGTCACCCCTTGTGCAACAAAACCTTGTTATCGCTACTCCTCCGAAACCGTAAACCGTAGAGATTCCAAACCTTCATCAGTGTCTTTGACTCATTTAGTACTCTCTTCATTCTATCATTGCGAAAGCATTCTTTGGTCCCTTGTATGAGTTACTGCCCCTGAAAGTTTACGCTGCTTACATTTAATGAACTTTTTTTTAAAACGGTGTATCCTAGAGACATGGGATCAACTGCATGGGCATGTTCGACCTTTGACCTTGAAATATAGGTCAAGGTCAAAGGTCAAGGTCATTTAAAAACATAAGAAATCCTTTATATATGTGTAAAATATAGCAATTCACCAAATGACCTTGAACTTTGACCTTGACCTTTGACCTTGACATTGGGTCAAATAGAAAAGCTAGGACATGCATCCAGCTCCAGTATCTGGTAAAAAGACAGAAAGTAAAGATTTCTTGGGTTTTTTTTTTTGGTTTTTTTTTTTTTGTGTTTGTTTGTTTTTGTTTTTTTTTTTTTTTTTTTGAATGACCTTGACCTTTGACCTTTGACCTTGACCCAAGGTCACAATCAGGATTAAGGAATTGGAAGTAGTTACAATTCTTAGTTTAAAAGAAGCATAAAATAAATAATTAACCTACCCCCCCCCCTTCTTAAAAAAAAAAAAAAATCACATCAACAACAACGTAGAATATTTCTGTCAAATTCAAACCAGACCTCGGATCGACACCATATTTGGTACAATTGTAGTATAGACCTCAGAGAAAGTTTCTGGAGAGTTTTACGGTGAGTCCTGTAAGTTTATAGAAGTCTTGAAGTTTCACGGCAAAAACTACAAGTTCTGTTGTGTTTGTAATTAAAGTGCAGGTGAACGAAGAAATGATCTAAACCTTTTATCGGCTATTTCTTCAGATGTCGTTAGCAGCATTCGATTCTCCTGATATGATACGACATTTTAATACCAAGCATTCTCTCTTTCTTTTACATTTGGAATTTATTTGATTTTTATTTAGAATTAATCAGTTTCCAGAAATAGCGATTTTCGGTAGATTAAAAACAATTCTCGCTTTCATTGTCGTGTTTCCCTTCTAAAAATGCATGTTGGGAGTTTAATTTGTGATACACATATTTAATTTAACCCAAAGAAATGCTTATTTAAATGTTTCATAGTTATTTCAGGATATTCAGTCAGAAATGTTAAAATCCGAACCCGATCTTTTAAGCTTACAACAAAGCTATTTACAAAAAAAATCAGCATGCTCACAATATCGATGAATCGGGCTACAGTCCATTAATACATTTTCATTAGGGAACAGTGTTAATGTTTTCTTACGCAGTCCGTCCCTTATTATTTAATATACTGCTTGCAAATTCAGGAACTATTTCCTTTTACGGAACTTCTTTCTTCCCCTACCGATTCTAAAAATACGCTTGCATTTCTTTTATACTCTGAAACAATTAACTTATGTGTGTTATCGGAATGCGTGGCCGAATGGTTAGCGCACCTGCCTTTCAACCCAAGGGTTTTGAGTTCGATCCCAGATGGAGGAGCATTTTTTTTTTTCATTTTTTGCATTTTTCTCCTTTTTTTCAGCCCAAATGACATGGAAACACTTAAAAAGGTGGAAAGGCCTCTAATTGTTCTCTGAACAATTAGTCTCCTAGTGTTTTATTAGGTCTTTCCACCTTTCTGTGGAAAGACCTCTTGAAATGCTTATGTTTATTATTATTTTATTTCTCACCAGGACTTTTGAAACCGCAAGACTTATCGAAAAACTTTACAGTTCATGATACTGGATATTAAAAGTTATTTCGAAAAACGACCCCCCGTGTTTGACCCATGACCTCTTACGAAGTTATTGCCCCTTTCGCAAGAATAGCCTGTTATCGCTACTCCTTCGAAACCATAAACCGTAGAGATACAGAACCTTCACCAATGTTTTCGACTACTTGAGAGGACTTTTCAATCTTTTCATTGCGAAACGATTTGTCGAGCCCTTTAATGAATTACTGCCCCTGAGAGTTTTTGAAGTTTACGAATAATGACAAAATTCTCTAAACGATAAGTCGTAAAGACATGGGACCAACTGCATTAGATTTTGTGACCTCTGACCTTGAAATTTTTGTGAAGGTCAAAGGTCAAGGTCATTCAAAATATGAGAAAATTAGCATTTTTAATATCTCTTTTGTCTTTCAACATATACTGAATATCTTTGCATCTGTAATATGTCCTTCTAAAACTATTTCAAAGATTTCATTCTTGTCCCCCGAGCTTGACCCATTCAAAAGTTGTCACCCCTTGTGCAACAAAACCTTGTTATCGCTACTCCTCCGAAACCGTAAACCGTAGAGATTCCAAACCTTCATCAGTGTCTTTGACTCATTTAGTACTCTCTTCATTCTATCATTGCGAAAGCATTCTTTGGTCCCTTGTATGAGTTACTGCCCCTGAAAGTTTACGCTGCTTACATTTAATGAACTTTTTTTTAAAACGGTGTATCCTAGAGACATGGGATCAACTGCATGGGCATGTTCGACCTTTGACCTTGAAATATAGGTCAAGGTCAAAGGTCAAGGTCATTTAAAAACATAAGAAATCCTTTATATATGTGTAAAATATAGCAATTCACCAAATGACCTTGAACTTTGACCTTGACCTTTGACCTTGACATTGGGTCAAATAGAAAAGCTAGGACATGCATCCAGCTCCAGTATCTGGTAAAAAGGCAGAAAGTAAAGATTTCTTGGGTTTTTTTTTGGTTTTTTTTTTTTTGTGTTTGTTTGTTTTTGTTTTTTTGTTTTTTTTTTTGAATGACCTTGACCTTTGACCTTTGACCTTGACCCAAGGTCACAATCAGGATTAAGGAATTGGAAGTAGTTACAATTCTTAGTTTAAAAGAAGCATAAAATAAATAATTAACCTACCCCCCCCCTTCTTAAAAAAAAAAAAAAATCACATCAACAACAACGTAGAATATTTCTGTCAAATTCAAACCAGACCTCGGATCGACACCATATTTGGTACAATTGTAGTATAGACCTCAGAGAAAGTTTCTGGAGAGTTTTACGGTGAGTCCTGTAAGTTTATAGAAGTCTTGAAGTTTCACGGCAAAAACTACAAGTTCTGTTGTGTTTGTAATTAAAGTGCAGGTGAACGAAGAAATGATCTAAACCTTTTATCGGCTATTTCTTCAGATGTCGTTAGCAGCATTCGATTCTCCTGATATGATACGACATTTTAATACCAAGCATTCTCTCTTTCTTTTACATTTGGAATTTATTTGATTTTTATTTAGAATTAATCAGTTTCCAGAAATAGCGATTTTCGGTAGATTAAAAACAATTCTCGCTTTCATTGTCGTGTTTCCCTTCTAAAAATGCATGTTGGGAGTTTAATTTGTGATACACATATTTAATTTAACCCAAAGAAATGCTTATTTAAATGTTTCATAGTTATTTCAGGATATTCAGTCAGAAATGTTAAAATCCGAACCCGATCTTTTAAGCTTACAACAAAGCTATTTACAAAAAAAATCAGCATGCTCACAATATCGATGAATCGGGCTACAGTCCATTAATACATTTTCATTAGGGAACAGTGTTAATGTTTTCTTACGCAGTCCGTCCCTTATTATTTAATATACTGCTTGCAAATTCAGGAACTATTTCCTTTTACGGAACTTCTTTCTTCCCCTACCGATTCTAAAAATACGCTTGCATTTCTTTTATACTCTGAAACAATTAACTTATGTGTGTTATCGGAATGCGTGGCCGAATGGTTAGCGCACCTGCCTTTCAACCCAAGGGTTTTGAGTTCGATCCCAGATGGAGGAGCATTTTTTTTTTTCATTTTTTGCATTTTTCTCCTTTTTTTCAGCCCAAATGACATGGAAACACTTAAAAAGGTGGAAAGGCCTCTAATTGTTCTCTGAACAATTAGTCTCCTAGTGTTTTATTAGGTCTTTCCACCTTTCTGTGGAAAGACCTCTTGAAATGCTTATGTTTATTATTATTTTATTTCTCACCAGGACTTTTGAAACCGCAAGACTTATCGAAAAACTTTACAGTTCATGATACTGGATATTAAAAGTTATTTCGAAAAACGACCCCCCGTGTTTGACCCATGACCTCTTACGAAGTTATTGCCCCTTTCGCAAGAATAGCCTGTTATCGCTACTCCTTCGAAACCATAAACCGTAGAGATACAGAACCTTCACCAATGTTTTCGACTACTTGAGAGGACTTTTCAATCTTTTCATTGCGAAACGATTTGTCGAGCCCTTTAATGAATTACTGCCCCTGAGAGTTTTTGAAGTTTACGAATAATGACAAAATTCTCTAAACGATAAGTCGTAAAGACATGGGACCAACTGCATTAGATTTTGTGACCTCTGACCTTGAAATTTTTGTGAAGGTCAAAGGTCAAGGTCATTCAAAATATGAGAAAATTAGCATTTTTAATATCTCTTTTGTCTTTCAACATATACTGAATATCTTTGCATCTGTAATATGTCCTTCTAAAACTATTTCAAAGATTTCATTCTTGTCCCCCGAGCTTGACCCATTCAAAAGTTGTCACCCCTTGTGCAACAAAACCTTGTTATCGCTACTCCTCCGAAACCGTAAACCGTAGAGATTCCAAACCTTCATCAGTGTCTTTGACTCATTTAGTACTCTCTTCATTCTATCATTGCGAAAGCATTCTTTGGTCCCTTGTATGAGTTACTGCCCCTGAAAGTTTACGCTGCTTACATTTAATGAACTTTTTTTTAAAACGGTGTATCCTAGAGACATGGGATCAACTGCATGGGCATGTTCGACCTTTGACCTTGAAATATAGGTCAAGGTCAAAGGTCAAGGTCATTTAAAAACATAAGAAATCCTTTATATATGTGTAAAATATAGCAATTCACCAAATGACCTTGAACTTTGACCTTGACCTTTGACCTTGACATTGGGTCAAATAGAAAAGCTAGGACATGCATCCAGCTCCAGTATCTGGTAAAAAGACAGAAAGTAAAGATTTCTTGGGTTTTTTTTTTTGGTTTTTTTTTTTTTGTGTTTGTTTGTTTTTGTTTTTTTGTTTTTTTTTTTGAATGACCTTGACCTTTGACCTTTGACCTTGACCCAAGGTCACAATCAGGATTAAGGAATTGGAAGTAGTTACAATTCTTAGTTTAAAAGAAGCATAAAATAAATAATTAACCTACCCCCCCCCCCTTCTTAAAAAAAAAAAAAAATCACATCAACAACAACGTAGAATATTTCTGTCAAATTCAAACCAGACCTCGGATCGACACCATATTTGGTACAATTGTAGTATAGACCTCAGAGAAAGTTTCTGGAGAGTTTTACGGTGAGTCCTGTAAGTTTATAGAAGTCTTGAAGTTTCACGGCAAAAACTACAAGTTCTGTTGTGTTTGTAATTAAAGTGCAGGTGAACGAAGAAATGATCTAAACCTTTTATCGGCTATTTCTTCAGATGTCGTTAGCAGCATTCGATTCTCCTGATATGATACGACATTTTAATACCAAGCATTCTCTCTTTCTTTTACATTTGGAATTTATTTGATTTTTATTTAGAATTAATCAGTTTCCAGAAATAGCGATTTTCGGTAGATTAAAAACAATTCTCGCTTTCATTGTCGTGTTTCCCTTCTAAAAATGCATGTTGGGAGTTTAATTTGTGATACACATATTTAATTTAACCCAAAGAAATGCTTATTTAAATGTTTCATAGTTATTTCAGGATATTCAGTCAGAAATGTTAAAATCCGAACCCGATCTTTTAAGCTTACAACAAAGCTATTTACAAAAAAAATCAGCATGCTCACAATATCGATGAATCGGGCTACAGTCCATTAATACATTTTCATTAGGGAACAGTGTTAATGTTTTCTTACGCAGTCCGTCCCTTATTATTTAATATACTGCTTGCAAATTCAGGAACTATTTCCTTTTACGGAACTTCTTTCTTCCCCTACCGATTCTAAAAATACGCTTGCATTTCTTTTATACTCTGAAACAATTAACTTATGTGTGTTATCGGAATGCGTGGCCGAATGGTTAGCGCACCTGCCTTTCAACCCAAGGGTTTTGAGTTCGATCCCAGATGGAGGAGCATTTTTTTTTTTTTTTTTTTTTTTTTTTTTTTTTTCATTTTTTGCATTTTTCTCCTTTTTTTCAGCCCAAATGACATGGAAACACTTAAAAAGGTGGAAAGGCCTCTAATTGTTCTCTGAACAATTAGTCTCCTAGTGTTTTATTAGGTCTTTCCACCTTTCTGTGGAAAGACCTCTTGAAATGCTTATGTTTATTATTATTTTATTTCTCACCAGGACTTTTGAAACCGCAAGACTTATCGAAAAACTTTACAGTTCATGATACTGGATATTAAAAGTTATTTCGAAAAACGACCCCCCGTGTTTGACCCATGACCTCTTACGAAGTTATTGCCCCTTTCGCAAGAATAGCCTGTTATCGCTACTCCTTCGAAACCATAAACCGTAGAGATACAGAACCTTCACCAATGTTTTCGACTACTTGAGAGGACTTTTCAATCTTTTCATTGCGAAACGATTTGTCGAGCCCTTTAATGAATTACTGCCCCTGAGAGTTTTTGAAGTTTACGAATAATGACAAAATTCTCTAAACGATAAGTCGTAAAGACATGGGACCAACTGCATTAGATTTTGTGACCTCTGACCTTGAAATTTTTGTGAAGGTCAAAGGTCAAGGTCATTCAAAATATGAGAAAATTAGCATTTTTAATATCTCTTTTGTCTTTCAACATATACTGAATATCTTTGCATCTGTAATATGTCCTTCTAAAACTATTTCAAAGATTTCATTCTTGTCCCCCGAGCTTGACCCATTCAAAAGTTGTCACCCCTTGTGCAACAAAACCTTGTTATCGCTACTCCTCCGAAACCGTAAACCGTAGAGATTCCAAACCTTCATCAGTGTCTTTGACTCATTTAGTACTCTCTTCATTCTATCATTGCGAAAGCATTCTTTGGTCCCTTGTATGAGTTACTGCCCCTGAAAGTTTACGCTGCTTACATTTAATGAACTTTTTTTTAAAACGGTGTATCCTAGAGACATGGGATCAACTGCATGGGCATGTTCGACCTTTGACCTTGAAATATAGGTCAAGGTCAAAGGTCAAGGTCATTTAAAAACATAAGAAATCCTTTATATATGTGTAAAATATAGCAATTCACCAAATGACCTTGAACTTTGACCTTGACCTTTGACCTTGACATTGGGTCAAATAGAAAAGCTAGGACATGCATCCAGCTCCAGTATCTGGTAAAAAGACAGAAAGTAAAGATTTCTTGGGTTTTTTTTTTTGGTTTTTTTTTTTTTGTGTTTGTTTGTTTTTGTTTTTTTTTTTTTTTTTTTGAATGACCTTGACCTTTGACCTTTGACCTTGACCCAAGGTCACAATCAGGATTAAGGAATTGGAAGTAGTTACAATTCTTAGTTTAAAAGAAGCATAAAATAAATAATTAACCTACCCCCCCCCCCTTCTTAAAAAAAAAAAAAAATCACATCAACAACAACGTAGAATATTTCTGTCAAATTCAAACCAGACCTCGGATCGACACCATATTTGGTACAATTGTAGTATAGACCTCAGAGAAAGTTTCTGGAGAGTTTTACGGTGAGTCCTGTAAGTTTATAGAAGTCTTGAAGTTTCACGGCAAAAACTACAAGTTCTGTTGTGTTTGTAATTAAAGTGCAGGTGAACGAAGAAATGATCTAAACCTTTTATCGGCTATTTCTTCAGATGTCGTTAGCAGCATTCGATTCTCCTGATATGATACGACATTTTAATACCAAGCATTCTCTCTTTCTTTTACATTTGGAATTTATTTGATTTTTATTTAGAATTAATCAGTTTCCAGAAATAGCGATTTTCGGTAGATTAAAAACAATTCTCGCTTTCATTGTCGTGTTTCCCTTCTAAAAATGCATGTTGGGAGTTTAATTTGTGATACACATATTTAATTTAACCCAAAGAAATGCTTATTTAAATGTTTCATAGTTATTTCAGGATATTCAGTCAGAAATGTTAAAATCCGAACCCGATCTTTTAAGCTTACAACAAAGCTATTTACAAAAAAAATCAGCATGCTCACAATATCGATGAATCGGGCTACAGTCCATTAATACATTTTCATTAGGGAACAGTGTTAATGTTTTCTTACGCAGTCCGTCCCTTATTATTTAATATACTGCTTGCAAATTCAGGAACTATTTCCTTTTACGGAACTTCTTTCTTCCCCTACCGATTCTAAAAATACGCTTGCATTTCTTTTATACTCTGAAACAATTAACTTATGTGTGTTATCGGAATGCGTGGCCGAATGGTTAGCGCACCTGCCTTTCAACCCAAGGGTTTTGAGTTCGATCCCAGATGGAGGAGCATTTTTTTTTTTTTTTTTTTTTTTTTTTTTTTTTTCATTTTTTGCATTTTTCTCCTTTTTTTCAGCCCAAATGACATGGAAACACTTAAAAAGGTGGAAAGGCCTCTAATTGTTCTCTGAACAATTAGTCTCCTAGTGTTTTATTAGGTCTTTCCACCTTTCTGTGGAAAGACCTCTTGAAATGCTTATGTTTATTATTATTTTATTTCTCACCAGGACTTTTGAAACCGCAAGACTTATCGAAAAACTTTACAGTTCATGATACTGGATATTAAAAGTTATTTCGAAAAACGACCCCCCGTGTTTGACCCATGACCTCTTACGAAGTTATTGCCCCTTTCGCAAGAATAGCCTGTTATCGCTACTCCTTCGAAACCATAAACCGTAGAGATACAGAACCTTCACCAATGTTTTCGACTACTTGAGAGGACTTTTCAATCTTTTCATTGCGAAACGATTTGTCGAGCCCTTTAATGAATTACTGCCCCTGAGAGTTTTTGAAGTTTACGAATAATGACAAAATTCTCTAAACGATAAGTCGTAAAGACATGGGACCAACTGCATTAGATTTTGTGACCTCTGACCTTGAAATTTTTGTGAAGGTCAAAGGTCAAGGTCATTCAAAATATGAGAAAATTAGCATTTTTAATATCTCTTTTGTCTTTCAACATATACTGAATATCTTTGCATCTGTAATATGTCCTTCTAAAACTATTTCAAAGATTTCATTCTTGTCCCCCGAGCTTGACCCATTCAAAAGTTGTCACCCCTTGTGCAACAAAACCTTGTTATCGCTACTCCTCCGAAACCGTAAACCGTAGAGATTCCAAACCTTCATCAGTGTCTTTGACTCATTTAGTACTCTCTTCATTCTATCATTGCGAAAGCATTCTTTGGTCCCTTGTATGAGTTACTGCCCCTGAAAGTTTACGCTGCTTACATTTAATGAACTTTTTTTTAAAACGGTGTATCCTAGAGACATGGGATCAACTGCATGGGCATGTTCGACCTTTGACCTTGAAATATAGGTCAAGGTCAAAGGTCAAGGTCATTTAAAAACATAAGAAATCCTTTATATATGTGTAAAATATAGCAATTCACCAAATGACCTTGAACTTTGACCTTGACCTTTGACCTTGACATTGGGTCAAATAGAAAAGCTAGGACATGCATCCAGCTCCAGTATCTGGTAAAAAGACAGAAAGTAAAGATTTCTTGGGTTTTTTTTTTTGGTTTTTTTTTTTTTGTGTTTGTTTGTTTTTGTTTTTTTGTTTTTTTTTTTGAATGACCTTGACCTTTGACCTTTGACCTTGACCCAAGGTCACAATCAGGATTAAGGAATTGGAAGTAGTTACAATTCTTAGTTTAAAAGAAGCATAAAATAAATAATTAACCTACCCCCCCCCCCTTCTTAAAAAAAAAAAAAAATCACATCAACAACAACGTAGAATATTTCTGTCAAATTCAAACCAGACCTCGGATCGACACCATATTTGGTACAATTGTAGTATAGACCTCAGAGAAAGTTTCTGGAGAGTTTTACGGTGAGTCCTGTAAGTTTATAGAAGTCTTGAAGTTTCACGGCAAAAACTACAAGTTCTGTTGTGTTTGTAATTAAAGTGCAGGTGAACGAAGAAATGATCTAAACCTTTTATCGGCTATTTCTTCAGATGTCGTTAGCAGCATTCGATTCTCCTGATATGATACGACATTTTAATACCAAGCATTCTCTCTTTCTTTTACATTTGGAATTTATTTGATTTTTATTTAGAATTAATCAGTTTCCAGAAATAGCGATTTTCGGTAGATTAAAAACAATTCTCGCTTTCATTGTCGTGTTTCCCTTCTAAAAATGCATGTTGGGAGTTTAATTTGTGATACACATATTTAATTTAACCCAAAGAAATGCTTATTTAAATGTTTCATAGTTATTTCAGGATATTCAGTCAGAAATGTTAAAATCCGAACCCGATCTTTTAAGCTTACAACAAAGCTATTTACAAAAAAAATCAGCATGCTCACAATATCGATGAATCGGGCTACAGTCCATTAATACATTTTCATTAGGGAACAGTGTTAATGTTTTCTTACGCAGTCCGTCCCTTATTATTTAATATACTGCTTGCAAATTCAGGAACTATTTCCTTTTACGGAACTTCTTTCTTCCCCTACCGATTCTAAAAATACGCTTGCATTTCTTTTATACTCTGAAACAATTAACTTATGTGTGTTATCGGAATGCGTGGCCGAATGGTTAGCGCACCTGCCTTTCAACCCAAGGGTTTTGAGTTCGATCCCAGATGGAGGAGCATTTTTTTTTTTTTTTTTTTTTTTTTTTTTTTTTTCATTTTTTGCATTTTTCTCCTTTTTTTCAGCCCAAATGACATGGAAACACTTAAAAAGGTGGAAAGGCCTCTAATTGTTCTCTGAACAATTAGTCTCCTAGTGTTTTATTAGGTCTTTCCACCTTTCTGTGGAAAGACCTCTTGAAATGCTTATGTTTATTATTATTTTATTTCTCACCAGGACTTTTGAAACCGCAAGACTTATCGAAAAACTTTACAGTTCATGATACTGGATATTAAAAGTTATTTCGAAAAACGACCCCCCGTGTTTGACCCATGACCTCTTACGAAGTTATTGCCCCTTTCGCAAGAATAGCCTGTTATCGCTACTCCTTCGAAACCATAAACCGTAGAGATACAGAACCTTCACCAATGTTTTCGACTACTTGAGAGGACTTTTCAATCTTTTCATTGCGAAACGATTTGTCGAGCCCTTTAATGAATTACTGCCCCTGAGAGTTTTTGAAGTTTACGAATAATGACAAAATTCTCTAAACGATAAGTCGTAAAGACATGGGACCAACTGCATTAGATTTTGTGACCTCTGACCTTGAAATTTTTGTGAAGGTCAAAGGTCAAGGTCATTCAAAATATGAGAAAATTAGCATTTTTAATATCTCTTTTGTCTTTCAACATATACTGAATATCTTTGCATCTGTAATATGTCCTTCTAAAACTATTTCAAAGATTTCATTCTTGTCCCCCGAGCTTGACCCATTCAAAAGTTGTCACCCCTTGTGCAACAAAACCTTGTTATCGCTACTCCTCCGAAACCGTAAACCGTAGAGATTCCAAACCTTCATCAGTGTCTTTGACTCATTTAGTACTCTCTTCATTCTATCATTGCGAAAGCATTCTTTGGTCCCTTGTATGAGTTACTGCCCCTGAAAGTTTACGCTGCTTACATTTAATGAACTTTTTTTTAAAACGGTGTATCCTAGAGACATGGGATCAACTGCATGGGCATGTTCGACCTTTGACCTTGAAATATAGGTCAAGGTCAAAGGTCAAGGTCATTTAAAAACATAAGAAATCCTTTATATATGTGTAAAATATAGCAATTCACCAAATGACCTTGAACTTTGACCTTGACCTTTGACCTTGACATTGGGTCAAATAGAAAAGCTAGGACATGCATCCAGCTCCAGTATCTGGTAAAAAGACAGAAAGTAAAGATTTCTTGGGTTTTTTTTTTTGGTTTTTTTTTTTTTTTGTGTTTGTTTGTTTTTGTTTTTTTTTTTTTTTTTTTGAATGACCTTGACCTTTGACCTTTGACCTTGACCCAAGGTCACAATCAGGATTAAGGAATTGGAAGTAGTTACAATTCTTAGTTTAAAAGAAGCATAAAATAAATAATTAACCTACCCCCCCCCCCTTCTTAAAAAAAAAAAAAAATCACATCAACAACAACGTAGAATATTTCTGTCAAATTCAAACCAGACCTCGGATCGACACCATATTTGGTACAATTGTAGTATAGACCTCAGAGAAAGTTTCTGGAGAGTTTTACGGTGAGTCCTGTAAGTTTATAGAAGTCTTGAAGTTTCACGGCAAAAACTACAAGTTCTGTTGTGTTTGTAATTAAAGTGCAGGTGAACGAAGAAATGATCTAAACCTTTTATCGGCTATTTCTTCAGATGTCGTTAGCAGCATTCGATTCTCCTGATATGATACGACATTTTAATACCAAGCATTCTCTCTTTCTTTTACATTTGGAATTTATTTGATTTTTATTTAGAATTAATCAGTTTCCAGAAATAGCGATTTTCGGTAGATTAAAAACAATTCTCGCTTTCATTGTCGTGTTTCCCTTCTAAAAATGCATGTTGGGAGTTTAATTTGTGATACACATATTTAATTTAACCCAAAGAAATGCTTATTTAAATGTTTCATAGTTATTTCAGGATATTCAGTCAGAAATGTTAAAATCCGAACCCGATCTTTTAAGCTTACAACAAAGCTATTTACAAAAAAAATCAGCATGCTCACAATATCGATGAATCGGGCTACAGTCCATTAATACATTTTCATTAGGGAACAGTGTTAATGTTTTCTTACGCAGTCCGTCCCTTATTATTTAATATACTGCTTGCAAATTCAGGAACTATTTCCTTTTACGGAACTTCTTTCTTCCCCTACCGATTCTAAAAATACGCTTGCATTTCTTTTATACTCTGAAACAATTAACTTATGTGTGTTATCGGAATGCGTGGCCGAATGGTTAGCGCACCTGCCTTTCAACCCAAGGGTTTTGAGTTCGATCCCAGATGGAGGAGCATTTTTTTTTTTTTTTTTTTTTTTTTTTTTTTTCATTTTTTGCATTTTTCTCCTTTTTTTCAGCCCAAATGACATGGAAACACTTAAAAAGGTGGAAAGGCCTCTAATTGTTCTCTGAACAATTAGTCTCCTAGTGTTTTATTAGGTCTTTCCACCTTTCTGTGGAAAGACCTCTTGAAATGCTTATTAGGTCTTTCCACCTTTCTGTGGAAAGACCTCTTGAAATGCTTATGTTTATTATTATTTTATTTCTCACCAGGACTTTTGAAACCGCAAGACTTATCGAAAAACTTTACAGTTCATGATACTGGATATTAAAAGTTATTTCGAAAAACGACCCCCCGTGTTTGACCCATGACCTCTTACGAAGTTATTGCCCCTTTCGCAAGAATAGCCTGTTATCGCTACTCCTTCGAAACCATAAACCGTAGAGATACAGAACCTTCACCAATGTTTTCGACTACTTGAGAGGACTTTTCAATCTTTTCATTGCGAAACGATTTGTCGAGCCCTTTAATGAATTACTGCCCCTGAGAGTTTTTGAAGTTTACGAATAATGACAAAATTCTCTAAACGATAAGTCGTAAAGACATGGGACCAACTGCATTAGATTTTGTGACCTCTGACCTTGAAATTTTTGTGAAGGTCAAAGGTCAAGGTCATTCAAAATATGAGAAAATTAGCATTTTTAATATCTCTTTTGTCTTTCAACATATACTGAATATCTTTGCATCTGTAATATGTCCTTCTAAAACTATTTCAAAGATTTCATTCTTGTCCCCCGAGCTTGACCCATTCAAAAGTTGTCACCCCTTGTGCAACAAAACCTTGTTATCGCTACTCCTCCGAAACCGTAAACCGTAGAGATTCCAAACCTTCATCAGTGTCTTTGACTCATTTAGTACTCTCTTCATTCTATCATTGCGAAAGCATTCTTTGGTCCCTTGTATGAGTTACTGCCCCTGAAAGTTTACGCTGCTTACATTTAATGAACTTTTTTTTAAAACGGTGTATCCTAGAGACATGGGATCAACTGCATGGGCATGTTCGACCTTTGACCTTGAAATATAGGTCAAGGTCAAAGGTCAAGGTCATTTAAAAACATAAGAAATCCTTTATATATGTGTAAAATATAGCAATTCACCAAATGACCTTGAACTTTGACCTTGACCTTTGACCTTGACATTGGGTCAAATAGAAAAGCTAGGACATGCATCCAGCTCCAGTATCTGGTAAAAAGACAGAAAGTAAAGATTTCTTGGGTTTTTTTTTTTGGTTTTTTTTTTTTTTTGTGTTTGTTTGTTTTTGTTTTTTTTTTTTTTTTTTGAATGACCTTGACCTTTGACCTTTGACCTTGACCCAAGGTCACAATCAGGATTAAGGAATTGGAAGTAGTTACAATTCTTAGTTTAAAAGAAGCATAAAATAAATAATTAACCTACCCCCCCCCCTTCTTAAAAAAAAAAAAAAATCACATCAACAACAACGTAGAATATTTCTGTCAAATTCAAACCAGACCTCGGATCGACACCATATTTGGTACAATTGTAGTATAGACCTCAGAGAAAGTTTCTGGAGAGTTTTACGGTGAGTCCTGTAAGTTTATAGAAGTCTTGAAGTTTCACGGCAAAAACTACAAGTTCTGTTGTGTTTGTAATTAAAGTGCAGGTGAACGAAGAAATGATCTAAACCTTTTATCGGCTATTTCTTCAGATGTCGTTAGCAGCATTCGATTCTCCTGATATGATACGACATTTTAATACCAAGCATTCTCTCTTTCTTTTACATTTGGAATTTATTTGATTTTTATTTAGAATTAATCAGTTTCCAGAAATAGCGATTTTCGGTAGATTAAAAACAATTCTCGCTTTCATTGTCGTGTTTCCCTTCTAAAAATGCATGTTGGGAGTTTAATTTGTGATACACATATTTAATTTAACCCAAAGAAATGCTTATTTAAATGTTTCATAGTTATTTCAGGATATTCAGTCAGAAATGTTAAAATCCGAACCCGATCTTTTAAGCTTACAACAAAGCTATTTACAAAAAAAATCAGCATGCTCACAATATCGATGAATCGGGCTACAGTCCATTAATACATTTTCATTAGGGAACAGTGTTAATGTTTTCTTACGCAGTCCGTCCCTTATTATTTAATATACTGCTTGCAAATTCAGGAACTATTTCCTTTTACGGAACTTCTTTCTTCCCCTACCGATTCTAAAAATACGCTTGCATTTCTTTTATACTCTGAAACAATTAACTTATGTGTGTTATCGGAATGCGTGGCCGAATGGTTAGCGCACCTGCCTTTCAACCCAAGGGTTTTGAGTTCGATCCCAGATGGAGGAGCATTTTTTTTTTTTTTTTTTTTTTTTTTTTTTTTCATTTTTTGCATTTTTCTCCTTTTTTTCAGCCCAAATGACATGGAAACACTTAAAAAGGTGGAAAGGCCTCTAATTGTTCTCTGAACAATTAGTCTCCTAGTGTTTTATTAGGTCTTTCCACCTTTCTGTGGAAAGACCTCTTGAAATGCTTATTAGGTCTTTCCACCTTTCTGTGGAAAGACCTCTTGAAATGCTTATGTTTATTATTATTTTATTTCTCACCAGGACTTTTGAAACCGCAAGACTTATCGAAAAACTTTACAGTTCATGATACTGGATATTAAAAGTTATTTCGAAAAACGACCCCCCGTGTTTGACCCATGACCTCTTACGAAGTTATTGCCCCTTTCGCAAGAATAGCCTGTTATCGCTACTCCTTCGAAACCATAAACCGTAGAGATACAGAACCTTCACCAATGTTTTCGACTACTTGAGAGGACTTTTCAATCTTTTCATTGCGAAACGATTTGTCGAGCCCTTTAATGAATTACTGCCCCTGAGAGTTTTTGAAGTTTACGAATAATGACAAAATTCTCTAAACGATAAGTCGTAAAGACATGGGACCAACTGCATTAGATTTTGTGACCTCTGACCTTGAAATTTTTGTGAAGGTCAAAGGTCAAGGTCATTCAAAATATGAGAAAATTAGCATTTTTAATATCTCTTTTGTCTTTCAACATATACTGAATATCTTTGCATCTGTAATATGTCCTTCTAAAACTATTTCAAAGATTTCATTCTTGTCCCCCGAGCTTGACCCATTCAAAAGTTGTCACCCCTTGTGCAACAAAACCTTGTTATCGCTACTCCTCCGAAACCGTAAACCGTAGAGATTCCAAACCTTCATCAGTGTCTTTGACTCATTTAGTACTCTCTTCATTCTATCATTGCGAAAGCATTCTTTGGTCCCTTGTATGAGGTTACTGCCCCTGAAAGTTTACGCTGCTTACATTTAATGAACTTTTTTTTAAAACGGTGTATCCTAGAGACATGGGATCAACTGCATGGGCATGTTCGACCTTTGACCTTGAAATATAGGTCAAGGTCAAAGGTCAAGGTCATTTAAAAACATAAGAAATCCTTTATATATGTGTAAAATATAGCAATTCACCAAATGACCTTGAACTTTGACCTTGACCTTTGACCTTGACATTGGGTCAAATAGAAAAGCTAGGACATGCATCCAGCTCCAGTATCTGGTAAAAAGACAGAAAGTAAAGATTTCTTGGGTTTTTTTTTTTGGTTTTTTTTTTTTTGTGTTTGTTTGTTTTTGTTTTTTTGTTTTTTTTTTTGAATGACCTTGACCTTTGACCTTTGACCTTGACCCAAGGTCACAATCAGGATTAAGGAATTGGAAGTAGTTACAATTCTTAGTTTAAAAGAAGCATAAAATAAATAATTAACCTACCCCCCCCCCCTTCTTAAAAAAAAAAAAAAATCACATCAACAACAACGTAGAATATTTCTGTCAAATTCAAACCAGACCTCGGATCGACACCATATTTGGTACAATTGTAGTATAGACCTCAGAGAAAGTTTCTGGAGAGTTTTACGGTGAGTCCTGTAAGTTTATAGAAGTCTTGAAGTTTCACGGCAAAAACTACAAGTTCTGTTGTGTTTGTAATTAAAGTGCAGGTGAACGAAGAAATGATCTAAACCTTTTATCGGCTATTTCTTCAGATGTCGTTAGCAGCATTCGATTCTCCTGATATGATACGACATTTTAATACCAAGCATTCTCTCTTTCTTTTACATTTGGAATTTATTTGATTTTTATTTAGAATTAATCAGTTTCCAGAAATAGCGATTTTCGGTAGATTAAAAACAATTCTCGCTTTCATTGTCGTGTTTCCCTTCTAAAAATGCATGTTGGGAGTTTAATTTGTGATACACATATTTAATTTAACCCAAAGAAATGCTTATTTAAATGTTTCATAGTTATTTCAGGATATTCAGTCAGAAATGTTAAAATCCGAACCCGATCTTTTAAGCTTACAACAAAGCTATTTACAAAAAAAATCAGCATGCTCACAATATCGATGAATCGGGCTACAGTCCATTAATACATTTTCATTAGGGAACAGTGTTAATGTTTTCTTACGCAGTCCGTCCCTTATTATTTAATATACTGCTTGCAAATTCAGGAACTATTTCCTTTTACGGAACTTCTTTCTTCCCCTACCGATTCTAAAAATACGCTTGCATTTCTTTTATACTCTGAAACAATTAACTTATGTGTGTTATCGGAATGCGTGGCCGAATGGTTAGCGCACCTGCCTTTCAACCCAAGGGTTTTGAGTTCGATCCCAGATGGAGGAGCATTTTTTTTTTTTTTTTTTTTTTTTTTTTTTTTTTCATTTTTTGCATTTTTCTCCTTTTTTTCAGCCCAAATGACATGGAAACACTTAAAAAGGTGGAAAGGCCTCTAATTGTTCTCTGAACAATTAGTCTCCTAGTGTTTTATTAGGTCTTTCCACCTTTCTGTGGAAAGACCTCTTGAAATGCTTATGTTTATTATTATTTTATTTCTCACCAGGACTTTTGAAACCGCAAGACTTATCGAAAAACTTTACAGTTCATGATACTGGATATTAAAAGTTATTTCGAAAAACGACCCCCCGTGTTTGACCCATGACCTCTTACGAAGTTATTGCCCCTTTCGCAAGAATAGCCTGTTATCGCTACTCCTTCGAAACCATAAACCGTAGAGATACAGAACCTTCACCAATGTTTTCGACTACTTGAGAGGACTTTTCAATCTTTTCATTGCGAAACGATTTGTCGAGCCCTTTAATGAATTACTGCCCCTGAGAGTTTTTGAAGTTTACGAATAATGACAAAATTCTCTAAACGATAAGTCGTAAAGACATGGGACCAACTGCATTAGATTTTGTGACCTCTGACCTTGAAATTTTTGTGAAGGTCAAAGGTCAAGGTCATTCAAAATATGAGAAAATTAGCATTTTTAATATCTCTTTTGTCTTTCAACATATACTGAATATCTTTGCATCTGTAATATGTCCTTCTAAAACTATTTCAAAGATTTCATTCTTGTCCCCCGAGCTTGACCCATTCAAAAGTTGTCACCCCTTGTGCAACAAAACCTTGTTATCGCTACTCCTCCGAAACCGTAAACCGTAGAGATTCCAAACCTTCATCAGTGTCTTTGACTCATTTAGTACTCTCTTCATTCTATCATTGCGAAAGCATTCTTTGGTCCCTTGTATGAGTTACTGCCCCTGAAAGTTTACGCTGCTTACATTTAATGAACTTTTTTTTAAAACGGTGTATCCTAGAGACATGGGATCAACTGCATGGGCATGTTCGACCTTTGACCTTGAAATATAGGTCAAGGTCAAAGGTCAAGGTCATTTAAAAACATAAGAAATCCTTTATATATGTGTAAAATATAGCAATTCACCAAATGACCTTGAACTTTGACCTTGACCTTTGACCTTGACATTGGGTCAAATAGAAAAGCTAGGACATGCATCCAGCTCCAGTATCTGGTAAAAAGACAGAAAGTAAAGATTTCTTGGGTTTTTTTTTTTGGTTTTTTTTTTTTTGTGTTTGTTTGTTTTTGTTTTTTTTTTTTTTTTTTTGAATGACCTTGACCTTTGACCTTTGACCTTGACCCAAGGTCACAATCAGGATTAAGGAATTGGAAGTAGTTACAATTCTTAGTTTAAAAGAAGCATAAAATAAATAATTAACCTACCCCCCCCCCCTTCTTAAAAAAAAAAAAAAATCACATCAACAACAACGTAGAATATTTCTGTCAAATTCAAACCAGACCTCGGATCGACACCATATTTGGTACAATTGTAGTATAGACCTCAGAGAAAGTTTCTGGAGAGTTTTACGGTGAGTCCTGTAAGTTTATAGAAGTCTTGAAGTTTCACGGCAAAAACTACAAGTTCTGTTGTGTTTGTAATTAAAGTGCAGGTGAACGAAGAAATGATCTAAACCTTTTATCGGCTATTTCTTCAGATGTCGTTAGCAGCATTCGATTCTCCTGATATGATACGACATTTTAATACCAAGCATTCTCTCTTTCTTTTACATTTGGAATTTATTTGATTTTTATTTAGAATTAATCAGTTTCCAGAAATAGCGATTTTCGGTAGATTAAAAACAATTCTCGCTTTCATTGTCGTGTTTCCCTTCTAAAAATGCATGTTGGGAGTTTAATTTGTGATACACATATTTAATTTAACCCAAAGAAATGCTTATTTAAATGTTTCATAGTTATTTCAGGATATTCAGTCAGAAATGTTAAAATCCGAACCCGATCTTTTAAGCTTACAACAAAGCTATTTACAAAAAAAATCAGCATGCTCACAATATCGATGAATCGGGCTACAGTCCATTAATACATTTTCATTAGGGAACAGTGTTAATGTTTTCTTACGCAGTCCGTCCCTTATTATTTAATATACTGCTTGCAAATTCAGGAACTATTTCCTTTTACGGAACTTCTTTCTTCCCCTACCGATTCTAAAAATACGCTTGCATTTCTTTTATACTCTGAAACAATTAACTTATGTGTGTTATCGGAATGCGTGGCCGAATGGTTAGCGCACCTGCCTTTCAACCCAAGGGTTTTGAGTTCGATCCCAGATGGAGGAGCATTTTTTTTTTTTTTTTTTTTTTTTTTTTTTTTTTCATTTTTTGCATTTTTCTCCTTTTTTTCAGCCCAAATGACATGGAAACACTTAAAAAGGTGGAAAGGCCTCTAATTGTTCTCTGAACAATTAGTCTCCTAGTGTTTTATTAGGTCTTTCCACCTTTCTTGGAAAGACCTCTTGAAATGCTTATGTTTATTATTATTTTATTTCTCACCAGGACTTTTGAAACCGCAAGACTTATCGAAAAACTTTACAGTTCATGATACTGGATATTAAAAGTTATTTCGAAAAACGACCCCCCGTGTTTGACCCATGACCTCTTACGAAGTTATTGCCCCTTTCGCAAGAATAGCCTGTTATCGCTACTCCTTCGAAACCATAAACCGTAGAGATACAGAACCTTCACCAATGTTTTCGACTACTTGAGAGGACTTTTCAATCTTTTCATTGCGAAACGATTTGTCGAGCCCTTTAATGAATTACTGCCCCTGAGAGTTTTTGAAGTTTACGAATAATGACAAAATTCTCTAAACGATAAGTCGTAAAGACATGGGACCAACTGCATTAGATTTTGTGACCTCTGACCTTGAAATTTTTGTGAAGGTCAAAGGTCAAGGTCATTCAAAATATGAGAAAATTAGCATTTTTAATATCTCTTTTGTCTTTCAACATATACTGAATATCTTTGCATCTGTAATATGTCCTTCTAAAACTATTTCAAAGATTTCATTCTTGTCCCCCGAGCTTGACCCATTCAAAAGTTGTCACCCCTTGTGCAACAAAACCTTGTTATCGCTACTCCTCCGAAACCGTAAACCGTAGAGATTCCAAACCTTCATCAGTGTCTTTGACTCATTTAGTACTCTCTTCATTCTATCATTGCGAAAGCATTCTTTGGTCCCTTGTATGAGTTACTGCCCCTGAAAGTTTACGCTGCTTACATTTAATGAACTTTTTTTTAAAACGGTGTATCCTAGAGACATGGGATCAACTGCATGGGCATGTTCGACCTTTGACCTTGAAATATAGGTCAAGGTCAAAGGTCAAGGTCATTTAAAAACATAAGAAATCCTTTATATATGTGTAAAATATAGCAATTCACCAAATGACCTTGAACTTTGACCTTGACCTTTGACCTTGACATTGGGTCAAATAGAAAAGCTAGGACATGCATCCAGCTCCAGTATCTGGTAAAAAGACAGAAAGTAAAGATTTCTTGGGTTTTTTTTTTTGGTTTTTTTTTTTTTTTGTGTTTGTTTGTTTTTGTTTTTTTTTTTTTTTTTTGAATGACCTTGACCTTTGACCTTTGACCTTGACCCAAGGTCACAATCAGGATTAAGGAATTGGAAGTAGTTACAATTCTTAGTTTAAAAGAAGCATAAAATAAATAATTAACCTACCCCCCCCCCCTTCTTAAAAAAAAAAAAAAATCACATCAACAACAACGTAGAATATTTCTGTCAAATTCAAACCAGACCTCGGATCGACACCATATTTGGTACAATTGTAGTATAGACCTCAGAGAAAGTTTCTGGAGAGTTTTACGGTGAGTCCTGTAAGTTTATAGAAGTCTTGAAGTTTCACGGCAAAAACTACAAGTTCTGTTGTGTTTGTAATTAAAGTGCAGGTGAACGAAGAAATGATCTAAACCTTTTATCGGCTATTTCTTCAGATGTCGTTAGCAGCATTCGATTCTCCTGATATGATACGACATTTTAATACCAAGCATTCTCTCTTTCTTTTACATTTGGAATTTATTTGATTTTTATTTAGAATTAATCAGTTTCCAGAAATAGCGATTTTCGGTAGATTAAAAACAATTCTCGCTTTCATTGTCGTGTTTCCCTTCTAAAAATGCATGTTGGGAGTTTAATTTGTGATACACATATTTAATTTAACCCAAAGAAATGCTTATTTAAATGTTTCATAGTTATTTCAGGATATTCAGTCAGAAATGTTAAAATCCGAACCCGATCTTTTAAGCTTACAACAAAGCTATTTACAAAAAAAATCAGCATGCTCACAATATCGATGAATCGGGCTACAGTCCATTAATACATTTTCATTAGGGAACAGTGTTAATGTTTTCTTACGCAGTCCGTCCCTTATTATTTAATATACTGCTTGCAAATTCAGGAACTATTTCCTTTTACGGAACTTCTTTCTTCCCCTACCGATTCTAAAAATACGCTTGCATTTCTTTTATACTCTGAAACAATTAACTTATGTGTGTTATCGGAATGCGTGGCCGAATGGTTAGCGCACCTGCCTTTCAACCCAAGGGTTTTGAGTTCGATCCCAGATGGAGGAGCATTTTTTTTTTTTTTTTTTTTTTTTTTTTTTTTCATTTTTTGCATTTTTCTCCTTTTTTTCAGCCCAAATGACATGGAAACACTTAAAAAGGTGGAAAGGCCTCTAATTGTTCTCTGAACAATTAGTCTCCTAGTGTTTTATTAGGTCTTTCCACCTTTCTGTGGAAAGACCTCTTGAAATGCTTATTAGGTCTTTCCACCTTTCTGTGGAAAGACCTCTTGAAATGCTTATGTTTATTATTATTTTATTTCTCACCAGGACTTTTGAAACCGCAAGACTTATCGAAAAACTTTACAGTTCATGATACTGGATATTAAAAGTTATTTCGAAAAACGACCCCCCGTGTTTGACCCATGACCTCTTACGAAGTTATTGCCCCTTTCGCAAGAATAGCCTGTTATCGCTACTCCTTCGAAACCATAAACCGTAGAGATACAGAACCTTCACCAATGTTTTCGACTACTTGAGAGGACTTTTCAATCTTTTCATTGCGAAACGATTTGTCGAGCCCTTTAATGAATTACTGCCCCTGAGAGTTTTTGAAGTTTACGAATAATGACAAAATTCTCTAAACGATAAGTCGTAAAGACATGGGACCAACTGCATTAGATTTTGTGACCTCTGACCTTGAAATTTTTGTGAAGGTCAAAGGTCAAGGTCATTCAAAATATGAGAAAATTAGCATTTTTAATATCTCTTTTGTCTTTCAACATATACTGAATATCTTTGCATCTGTAATATGTCCTTCTAAAACTATTTCAAAGATTTCATTCTTGTCCCCCGAGCTTGACCCATTCAAAAGTTGTCACCCCTTGTGCAACAAAACCTTGTTATCGCTACTCCTCCGAAACCGTAAACCGTAGAGATTCCAAACCTTCATCAGTGTCTTTGACTCATTTAGTACTCTCTTCATTCTATCATTGCGAAAGCATTCTTTGGTCCCTTGTATGAGTTACTGCCCCTGAAAGTTTACGCTGCTTACATTTAATGAACTTTTTTTTAAAACGGTGTATCCTAGAGACATGGGATCAACTGCATGGGCATGTTCGACCTTTGACCTTGAAATATAGGTCAAGGTCAAAGGTCAAGGTCATTTAAAAACATAAGAAATCCTTTATATATGTGTAAAATATAGCAATTCACCAAATGACCTTGAACTTTGACCTTGACCTTTGACCTTGACATTGGGTCAAATAGAAAAGCTAGGACATGCATCCAGCTCCAGTATCTGGTAAAAAGACAGAAAGTAAAGATTTCTTGGGTTTTTTTTTTTGGTTTTTTTTTTTTTTTTGTGTTTGTTTGTTTTTGTTTTTTTTTTTTTTTTTTTGAATGACCTTGACCTTTGACCTTTGACCTTGACCCAAGGTCACAATCAGGATTAAGGAATTGGAAGTAGTTACAATTCTTAGTTTAAAAGAAGCATAAAATAAATAATTAACCTACCCCCCCCCCCTTCTTAAAAAAAAAAAAAATCACATCAACAACAACGTAGAATATTTCTGTCAAATTCAAACCAGACCTCGGATCGACACCATATTTGGTACAATTGTAGTATAGACCTCAGAGAAAGTTTCTGGAGAGTTTTACGGTGAGTCCTGTAAGTTTATAGAAGTCTTGAAGTTTCACGGCAAAAACTACAAGTTCTGTTGTGTTTGTAATTAAAGTGCAGGTGAACGAAGAAATGATCTAAACCTTTTATCGGCTATTTCTTCAGATGTCGTTAGCAGCATTCGATTCTCCTGATATGATACGACATTTTAATACCAAGCATTCTCTCTTTCTTTTACATTTGGAATTTATTTGATTTTTATTTAGAATTAATCAGTTTCCAGAAATAGCGATTTTCGGTAGATTAAAAACAATTCTCGCTTTCATTGTCGTGTTTCCCTTCTAAAAATGCATGTTGGGAGTTTAATTTGTGATACACATATTTAATTTAACCCAAAGAAATGCTTATTTAAATGTTTCATAGTTATTTCAGGATATTCAGTCAGAAATGTTAAAATCCGAACCCGATCTTTTAAGCTTACAACAAAGCTATTTACAAAAAAAATCAGCATGCTCACAATATCGATGAATCGGGCTACAGTCCATTAATACATTTTCATTAGGGAACAGTGTTAATGTTTTCTTACGCAGTCCGTCCCTTATTATTTAATATACTGCTTGCAAATTCAGGAACTATTTCCTTTTACGGAACTTCTTTCTTCCCCTACCGATTCTAAAAATACGCTTGCATTTCTTTTATACTCTGAAACAATTAACTTATGTGTGTTATCGGAATGCGTGGCCGAATGGTTAGCGCACCTGCCTTTCAACCCAAGGGTTTTGAGTTCGATCCCAGATGGAGGAGCATTTTTTTTTTTTTTTTTTTTTTTTTTTTTTTTTTTTCATTTTTTGCATTTTTCTCCTTTTTTTCAGCCCAAATGACATGGAAACACTTAAAAAGGTGGAAAGGCCTCTAATTGTTCTCTGAACAATTAGTCTCCTAGTGTTTTATTAGGTCTTTCCACCTTTCTGTGGAAAGACCTCTTGAAATGCTTATGTTTATTATTATTTTATTTCTCACCAGGACTTTTGAAACCGCAAGACTTATCGAAAAACTTTACAGTTCATGATACTGGATATTAAAAGTTATTTCGAAAAACGACCCCCCGTGTTTGACCCATGACCTCTTACGAAGTTATTGCCCCTTTCGCAAGAATAGCCTGTTATCGCTACTCCTTCGAAACCATAAACCGTAGAGATACAGAACCTTCACCAATGTTTTCGACTACTTGAGAGGACTTTTCAATCTTTTCATTGCGAAACGATTTGTCGAGCCCTTTAATGAATTACTGCCCCTGAGAGTTTTTGAAGTTTACGAATAATGACAAAATTCTCTAAACGATAAGTCGTAAAGACATGGGACCAACTGCATTAGATTTTGTGACCTCTGACCTTGAAATTTTTGTGAAGGTCAAAGGTCAAGGTCATTCAAAATATGAGAAAATTAGCATTTTTAATATCTCTTTTGTCTTTCAACATATACTGAATATCTTTGCATCTGTCATATGTCCTTCTAAAACTATTTCAAAGATTTCATTCTTGTCCCCCGAGCTTGACCCATTCAAAAGTTGTCACCCCTTGTGCAACAAAACCTTGTTATCGCTACTCCTCCGAAACCGTAAACCGTAGAGATTCCAAACCTTCATCAGTGTCTTTGACTCATTTAGTACTCTCTTCATTCTATCATTGCGAAAGCATTCTTTGGTCCCTTGTATGAGTTACTGCCCCTGAAAGTTTACGCTGCTTACATTTAATGAACTTTTTTTTAAAACGGTGTATCCTAGAGACATGGGATCAACTGCATGGGCATGTTCGACCTTTGACCTTGAAATATAGGTCAAGGTCAAAGGTCAAGGTCATTTAAAAACATAAGAAATCCTTTATATATGTGTAAAATATAGCAATTCACCAAATGACCTTGAACTTTGACCTTGACCTTTGACCTTGACATTGGGTCAAATAGAAAAGCTAGGACATGCATCCAGCTCCAGTATCTGGTAAAAAGACAGAAAGTAAAGATTTCTTGGGTTTTTTTTTTTGGTTTTTTTTTTTTTTTGTGTTTGTTTGTTTTTGTTTTTTTTTTTTTTTTTTTGAATGACCTTGACCTTTGACCTTTGACCTTGACCCAAGGTCACAATCAGGATTAAGGAATTGGAAGTAGTTACAATTCTTAGTTTAAAAGAAGCATAAAATAAATAATTAACCTACCCCCCCCCCCTTCTTAAAAAAAAAAAAAAATCACATCAACAACAACGTAGAATATTTCTGTCAAATTCAAACCAGACCTCGGATCGACACCATATTTGGTACAATTGTAGTATAGACCTCAGAGAAAGTTTCTGGAGAGTTTTACGGTGAGTCCTGTAAGTTTATAGAAGTCTTGAAGTTTCACGGCAAAAACTACAAGTTCTGTTGTGTTTGTAATTAAAGTGCAGGTGAACGAAGAAATGATCTAAACCTTTTATCGGCTATTTCTTCAGATGTCGTTAGCAGCATTCGATTCTCCTGATATGATACGACATTTTAATACCAAGCATTCTCTCTTTCTTTTACATTTGGAATTTATTTGATTTTTATTTAGAATTAATCAGTTTCCAGAAATAGCGATTTTCGGTAGATTAAAAACAATTCTCGCTTTCATTGTCGTGTTTCCCTTCTAAAAATGCATGTTGGGAGTTTAATTTGTGATACACATATTTAATTTAACCCAAAGAAATGCTTATTTAAATGTTTCATAGTTATTTCAGGATATTCAGTCAGAAATGTTAAAATCCGAACCCGATCTTTTAAGCTTACAACAAAGCTATTTACAAAAAAAATCAGCATGCTCACAATATCGATGAATCGGGCTACAGTCCATTAATACATTTTCATTAGGGAACAGTGTTAATGTTTTCTTACGCAGTCCGTCCCTTATTATTTAATATACTGCTTGCAAATTCAGGAACTATTTCCTTTTACGGAACTTCTTTCTTCCCCTACCGATTCTAAAAATACGCTTGCATTTCTTTTATACTCTGAAACAATTAACTTATGTGTGTTATCGGAATGCGTGGCCGAATGGTTAGCGCACCTGCCTTTCAACCCAAGGGTTTTGAGTTCGATCCCAGATGGAGGAGCATTTTTTTTTTTTTTTTTTTTTTTTTTTTTTTTTTTCATTTTTTGCATTTTTCTCCTTTTTTTCAGCCCAAATGACATGGAAACACTTAAAAAGGTGGAAAGGCCTCTAATTGTTCTCTGAACAATTAGTCTCCTAGTGTTTTATTAGGTCTTTCCACCTTTCTGTGGAAAGACCTCTTGAAATGCTTATGTTTATTATTATTTTATTTCTCACCAGGACTTTTGAAACCGCAAGACTTATCGAAAAACTTTACAGTTCATGATACTGGATATTAAAAGTTATTTCGAAAAACGACCCCCCGTGTTTGACCCATGACCTCTTACGAAGTTATTGCCCCTTTCGCAAGAATAGCCTGTTATCGCTACTCCTTCGAAACCATAAACCGTAGAGATACAGAACCTTCACCAATGTTTTCGACTACTTGAGAGGACTTTTCAATCTTTTCATTGCGAAACGATTTGTCGAGCCCTTTAATGAATTACTGCCCCTGAGAGTTTTTGAAGTTTACGAATAATGACAAAATTCTCTAAACGATAAGTCGTAAAGACATGGGACCAACTGCATTAGATTTTGTGACCTCTGACCTTGAAATTTTTGTGAAGGTCAAAGGTCAAGGTCATTCAAAATATGAGAAAATTAGCATTTTTAATATCTCTTTTGTCTTTCAACATATACTGAATATCTTTGCATCTGTAATATGTCCTTCTAAAACTATTTCAAAGATTTCATTCTTGTCCCCCGAGCTTGACCCATTCAAAAGTTGTCACCCCTTGTGCAACAAAACCTTGTTATCGCTACTCCTCCGAAACCGTAAACCGTAGAGATTCCAAACCTTCATCAGTGTCTTTGACTCATTTAGTACTCTCTTCATTCTATCATTGCGAAAGCATTCTTTGGTCCCTTGTATGAGTTACTGCCCCTGAAAGTTTACGCTGCTTACATTTAATGAACTTTTTTTTAAAACGGTGTATCCTAGAGACATGGGATCAACTGCATGGGCATGTTCGACCTTTGACCTTGAAATATAGGTCAAGGTCAAAGGTCAAGGTCATTTAAAAACATAAGAAATCCTTTATATATGTGTAAAATATAGCAATTCACCAAATGACCTTGAACTTTGACCTTGACCTTTGACCTTGACATTGGGTCAAATAGAAAAGCTAGGACATGCATCCAGCTCCAGTATCTGGTAAAAAGACAGAAAGTAAAGATTTCTTGGGTTTTTTTTTTTGGTTTTTTTTTTTTTTTGTGTTTGTTTGTTTTTGTTTTTTTTTTTTTTTTTTTGAATGACCTTGACCTTTGACCTTTGACCTTGACCCAAGGTCACAATCAGGATTAAGGAATTGGAAGTAGTTACAATTCTTAGTTTAAAAGAAGCATAAAATAAATAATTAACCTACCCCCCCCCCCTTCTTAAAAAAAAAAAAAAATCACATCAACAACAACGTAGAATATTTCTGTCAAATTCAAACCAGACCTCGGATCGACACCATATTTGGTACAATTGTAGTATAGACCTCAGAGAAAGTTTCTGGAGAGTTTTACGGTGAGTCCTGTAAGTTTATAGAAGTCTTGAAGTTTCACGGCAAAAACTACAAGTTCTGTTGTGTTTGTAATTAAAGTGCAGGTGAACGAAGAAATGATCTAAACCTTTTATCGGCTATTTCTTCAGATGTCGTTAGCAGCATTCGATTCTCCTGATATGATACGACATTTTAATACCAAGCATTCTCTCTTTCTTTTACATTTGGAATTTATTTGATTTTTATTTAGAATTAATCAGTTTCCAGAAATAGCGATTTTCGGTAGATTAAAAACAATTCTCGCTTTCATTGTCGTGTTTCCCTTCTAAAAATGCATGTTGGGAGTTTAATTTGTGATACACATATTTAATTTAACCCAAAGAAATGCTTATTTAAATGTTTCATAGTTATTTCAGGATATTCAGTCAGAAATGTTAAAATCCGAACCCGATCTTTTAAGCTTACAACAAAGCTATTTACAAAAAAAATCAGCATGCTCACAATATCGATGAATCGGGCTACAGTCCATTAATACATTTTCATTAGGGAACAGTGTTAATGTTTTCTTACGCAGTCCGTCCCTTATTATTTAATATACTGCTTGCAAATTCAGGAACTATTTCCTTTTACGGAACTTCTTTCTTCCCCTACCGATTCTAAAAATACGCTTGCATTTCTTTTATACTCTGAAACAATTAACTTATGTGTGTTATCGGAATGCGTGGCCGAATGGTTAGCGCACCTGCCTTTCAACCCAAGGGTTTTGAGTTCGATCCCAGATGGAGGAGCATTTTTTTTTTTTTTTTTTTTTTTTTTTTTTTTTTCATTTTTTGCATTTTTCTCCTTTTTTTCAGCCCAAATGACATGGAAACACTTAAAAAGGTGGAAAGGCCTCTAATTGTTCTCTGAACAATTAGTCTCCTAGTGTTTTATTAGGTCTTTCCACCTTTCTGTGGAAAGACCTCTTGAAATGCTTATGTTTATTATTATTTTATTTCTCACCAGGACTTTTGAAACCGCAAGACTTATCGAAAAACTTTACAGTTCATGATACTGGATATTAAAAGTTATTTTGAAAAACGACCCCCCGTGTTTGACCCATGACCTCTTACGAAGTTATTGCCCCTTTCGCAAGAATAGCCTGTTATCGCTACTCCTTCGAAACCATAAACCGTAGAGATACAGAACCTTCACCAATGTTTTCGACTACTTGAGAGGACTTTTCAATCTTTTCATTGCGAAACGATTTGTCGAGCCCTTTAATGAATTACTGCCCCTGAGAGTTTTTGAAGTTTACGAATAATGACAAAATTCTCTAAACGATAAGTCGTAAAGACATGGGACCAACTGCATTAGATTTTGTGACCTCTGACCTTGAAATTTTTGTGAAGGTCAAAGGTCAAGGTCATTCAAAATATGAGAAAATTAGCATTTTTAATATCTCTTTTGTCTTTCAACATATACTGAATATCTTTGCATCTGTAATATGTCCTTCTAAAACTATTTCAAAGATTTCATTCTTGTCCCCCGAGCTTGACCCATTCAAAAGTTGTCACCCCTTGTGCAACAAAACCTTGTTATCGCTACTCCTCCGAAACCGTAAACCGTAGAGATTCCAAACCTTCATCAGTGTCTTTGACTCATTTAGTACTCTCTTCATTCTATCATTGCGAAAGCATTCTTTGGTCCCTTGTATGAGTTACTGCCCCTGAAAGTTTACGCTGCTTACATTTAATGAACTTTTTTTTAAAACGGTGTATCCTAGAGACATGGGATCAACTGCATGGGCATGTTCGACCTTTGACCTTGAAATATAGGTCAAGGTCAAAGGTCAAGGTCATTTAAAAACATAAGAAATCCTTTATATATGTGTAAAATATAGCAATTCACCAAATGACCTTGAACTTTGACCTTGACCTTTGACCTTGACATTGGGTCAAATAGAAAAGCTAGGACATGCATCCAGCTCCAGTATCTGGTAAAAAGACAGAAAGTAAAGATTTCTTGGGTTTTTTTTTTTGGTTTTTTTTTTTTTTTGTGTTTGTTTGTTTTTGTTTTTTTTTTTTTTTTTTTGAATGACCTTGACCTTTGACCTTTGACCTTGACCCAAGGTCACAATCAGGATTAAGGAATTGGAAGTAGTTACAATTCTTAGTTTAAAAGAAGCATAAAATAAATAATTAACCTACCCCCCCCCCTTCTTAAAAAAAAAAAAAATCACATCAACAACAACGTAGAATATTTCTGTCAAATTCAAACCAGACCTCGGATCGACACCATATTTGGTACAATTGTAGTATAGACCTCAGAGAAAGTTTCTGGAGAGTTTTACGGTGAGTCCTGTAAGTTTATAGAAGTCTTGAAGTTTCACGGCAAAAACTACAAGTTCTGTTGTGTTTGTAATTAAAGTGCAGGTGAACGAAGAAATGATCTAAACCTTTTATCGGCTATTTCTTCAGATGTCGTTAGCAGCATTCGATTCTCCTGATATGATACGACATTTTAATACCAAGCATTCTCTCTTTCTTTTACATTTGGAATTTATTTGATTTTTATTTAGAATTAATCAGTTTCCAGAAATAGCGATTTTCGGTAGATTAAAAACAATTCTCGCTTTCATTGTCGTGTTTCCCTTCTAAAAATGCATGTTGGGAGTTTAATTTGTGATACACATATTTAATTTAACCCAAAGAAATGCTTATTTAAATGTTTCATAGTTATTTCAGGATATTCAGTCAGAAATGTTAAAATCCGAACCCGATCTTTTAAGCTTACAACAAAGCTATTTACAAAAAAAATCAGCATGCTCACAATATCGATGAATCGGGCTACAGTCCATTAATACATTTTCATTAGGGAACAGTGTTAATGTTTTCTTACGCAGTCCGTCCCTTATTATTTAATATACTGCTTGCAAATTCAGGAACTATTTCCTTTTACGGAACTTCTTTCTTCCCCTACCGATTCTAAAAATACGCTTGCATTTCTTTTATACTCTGAAACAATTAACTTATGTGTGTTATCGGAATGCGTGGCCGAATGGTTAGCGCACCTGCCTTTCAACCCAAGGGTTTTGAGTTCGATCCCAGATGGAGGAGCATTTTTTTTTTTTTTTTTTTTTTTTTTTTTTTTTTTCATTTTTTGCATTTTTCTCCTTTTTTTCAGCCCAAATGACATGGAAACACTTAAAAAGGTGGAAAGGCCTCTAATTGTTCTCTGAACAATTAGTCTCCTAGTGTTTTATTAGGTCTTTCCACCTTTCTGTGGAAAGACCTCTTGAAATGCTTATGTTTATTATTATTTTATTTCTCACCAGGACTTTTGAAACCGCAAGACTTATCGAAAAACTTTACAGTTCATGATACTGGATATTAAAAGTTATTTCGAAAAACGACCCCCCGTGTTTGACCCATGACCTCTTACGAAGTTATTGCCCCTTTCGCAAGAATAGCCTGTTATCGCTACTCCTTCGAAACCATAAACCGTAGAGATACAGAACCTTCACCAATGTTTTCGACTACTTGAGAGGACTTTTCAATCTTTTCATTGCGAAACGATTTGTCGAGCCCTTTAATGAATTACTGCCCCTGAGAGTTTTTGAAGTTTACGAATAATGACAAAATTCTCTAAACGATAAGTCGTAAAGACATGGGACCAACTGCATTAGATTTTGTGACCTCTGACCTTGAAATTTTTGTGAAGGTCAAAGGTCAAGGTCATTCAAAATATGAGAAAATTAGCATTTTTAATATCTCTTTTGTCTTTCAACATATACTGAATATCTTTGCATCTGTAATATGTCCTTCTAAAACTATTTCAAAGATTTCATTCTTGTCCCCCGAGCTTGACCCATTCAAAAGTTGTCACCCCTTGTGCAACAAAACCTTGTTATCGCTACTCCTCCGAAACCGTAAACCGTAGAGATTCCAAACCTTCATCAGTGTCTTTGACTCATTTAGTACTCTCTTCATTCTATCATTGCGAAAGCATTCTTTGGTCCCTTGTATGAGTTACTGCCCCTGAAAGTTTACGCTGCTTACATTTAATGAACTTTTTTTTAAAACGGTGTATCCTAGAGACATGGGATCAACTGCATGGGCATGTTCGACCTTTGACCTTGAAATATAGGTCAAGGTCAAAGGTCAAGGTCATTTAAAAACATAAGAAATCCTTTATATATGTGTAAAATATAGCAATTCACCAAATGACCTTGAACTTTGACCTTGACCTTTGACCTTGACATTGGGTCAAATAGAAAAGCTAGGACATGCATCCAGCTCCAGTATCTGGTAAAAAGACAGAAAGTAAAGATTTCTTGGGTTTTTTTTTTTGGTTTTTTTTTTTTTTTGTGTTTGTTTGTTTTTGTTTTTTTTTTTTTTTTTTTGAATGACCTTGACCTTTGACCTTTGACCTTGACCCAAGGTCACAATCAGGATTAAGGAATTGGAAGTAGTTACAATTCTTAGTTTAAAAGAAGCATAAAATAAATAATTAACCTACCCCCCCCCCCCTTCTTAAAAAAAAAAAAAAATCACATCAACAACAACGTAGAATATTTCTGTCAAATTCAAACCAGACCTCGGATCGACACCATATTTGGTACAATTGTAGTATAGACCTCAGAGAAAGTTTCTGGAGAGTTTTACGGTGAGTCCTGTAAGTTTATAGAAGTCTTGAAGTTTCACGGCAAAAACTACAAGTTCTGTTGTGTTTGTAATTAAAGTGCAGGTGAACGAAGAAATGATCTAAACCTTTTATCGGCTATTTCTTCAGATGTCGTTAGCAGCATTCGATTCTCCTGATATGATACGACATTTTAATACCAAGCATTCTCTCTTTCTTTTACATTTGGAATTTATTTGATTTTTATTTAGAATTAATCAGTTTCCAGAAATAGCGATTTTCGGTAGATTAAAAACAATTCTCGCTTTCATTGTCGTGTTTCCCTTCTAAAAATGCATGTTGGGAGTTTAATTTGTGATACACATATTTAATTTAACCCAAAGAAATGCTTATTTAAATGTTTCATAGTTATTTCAGGATATTCAGTCAGAAATGTTAAAATCCGAACCCGATCTTTTAAGCTTACAACAAAGCTATTTACAAAAAAAATCAGCATGCTCACAATATCGATGAATCGGGCTACAGTCCATTAATACATTTTCATTAGGGAACAGTGTTAATGTTTTCTTACGCAGTCCGTCCCTTATTATTTAATATACTGCTTGCAAATTCAGGAACTATTTCCTTTTACGGAACTTCTTTCTTCCCCTACCGATTCTAAAAATACGCTTGCATTTCTTTTATACTCTGAAACAATTAACTTATGTGTGTTATCGGAATGCGTGGCCGAATGGTTAGCGCACCTGCCTTTCAACCCAAGGGTTTTGAGTTCGATCCCAGATGGAGGAGCATTTTTTTTTTTTTTTTTTTTTTTTTTTTTTTTTTTCATTTTTTGCATTTTTCTCCTTTTTTTCAGCCCAAATGACATGGAAACACTTAAAAAGGTGGAAAGGCCTCTAATTGTTCTCTGAACAATTAGTCTCCTAGTGTTTTATTAGGTCTTTCCACCTTTCTGTGGAAAGACCTCTTGAAATGCTTATGTTTATTATTATTTTATTTCTCACCAGGACTTTTGAAACCGCAAGACTTATCGAAAAACTTTACAGTTCATGATACTGGATATTAAAAGTTATTTCGAAAAACGACCCCCCGTGTTTGACCCATGACCTCTTACGAAGTTATTGCCCCTTTCGCAAGAATAGCCTGTTATCGCTACTCCTTCGAAACCATAAACCGTAGAGATACAGAACCTTCACCAATGTTTTCGACTACTTGAGAGGACTTTTCAATCTTTTCATTGCGAAACGATTTGTCGAGCCCTTTAATGAATTACTGCCCCTGAGAGTTTTTGAAGTTTACGAATAATGACAAAATTCTCTAAACGATAAGTCGTAAAGACATGGGACCAACTGCATTAGATTTTGTGACCTCTGACCTTGAAATTTTTGTGAAGGTCAAAGGTCAAGGTCATTCAAAATATGAGAAAATTAGCATTTTTAATATCTCTTTTGTCTTTCAACATATACTGAATATCTTTGCATCTGTAATATGTCCTTCTAAAACTATTTCAAAGATTTCATTCTTGTCCCCCGAGCTTGACCCATTCAAAAGTTGTCACCCCTTGTGCAACAAAACCTTGTTATCGCTACTCCTCCGAAACCGTAAACCGTAGAGATTCCAAACCTTCATCAGTGTCTTTGACTCATTTAGTACTCTCTTCATTCTATCATTGCGAAAGCATTCTTTGGTCCCTTGTATGAGTTACTGCCCCTGAAAGTTTACGCTGCTTACATTTAATGAACTTTTTTTTAAAACGGTGTATCCTAGAGACATGGGATCAACTGCATGGGCATGTTCGACCTTTGACCTTGAAATATAGGTCAAGGTCAAAGGTCAAGGTCATTTAAAAACATAAGAAATCCTTTATATATGTGTAAAATATAGCAATTCACCAAATGACCTTGAACTTTGACCTTGACCTTTGACCTTGACATTGGGTCAAATAGAAAAGCTAGGACATGCATCCAGCTCCAGTATCTGGTAAAAAGACAGAAAGTAAAGATTTCTTGGGTTTTTTTTTTTGGTTTTTTTTTTTTTTGTGTTTGTTTGTTTTTGTTTTTTTTTTTTTTTTTTGAATGACCTTGACCTTTGACCTTTGACCTTGACCCAAGGTCACAATCAGGATTAAGGAATTGGAAGTAGTTACAATTCTTAGTTTAAAAGAAGCATAAAATAAATAATTAACCTACCCCCCCCCCTTCTTAAAAAAAAAAAAAAATCACATCAACAACAACGTAGAATATTTCTGTCAAATTCAAACCAGACCTCGGATCGACACCATATTTGGTACAATTGTAGTACAGACCTCAGAGAAAGTTTCTGGAGAGTTTTACGGTGAGTCCTGTAAGTTTATAGAAGTCTTGAAGTTTCACGGCAAAAACTACAAGTTCTGTTGTGTTTGTAATTAAAGTGCAGGTGAACGAAGAAATGATCTAAACCTTTTATCGGCTATTTCTTCAGATGTCGTTAGCAGCATTCGATTCTCCTGATATGATACGACATTTTAATACCAAGCATTCTCTCTTTCTTTTACATTTGGAATTTATTTGATTTTTATTTAGAATTAATCAGTTTCCAGAAATAGCGATTTTCGGTAGATTAAAAACAATTCTCGCTTTCATTGTCGTGTTTCCCTTCTAAAAATGCATGTTGGGAGTTTAATTTGTGATACACATATTTAATTTAACCCAAAGAAATGCTTATTTAAATGTTTCATAGTTATTTCAGGATATTCAGTCAGAAATGTTAAAATCCGAACCCGATCTTTTAAGCTTACAACAAAGCTATTTACAAAAAAAATCAGCATGCTCACAATATCGATGAATCGGGCTACAGTCCATTAATACATTTTCATTAGGGAACAGTGTTAATGTTTTCTTACGCAGTCCGTCCCTTATTATTTAATATACTGCTTGCAAATTCAGGAACTATTTCCTTTTACGGAACTTCTTTCTTCCCCTACCGATTCTAAAAATACGCTTGCATTTCTTTTATACTCTGAAACAATTAACTTATGTGTGTTATCGGAATGCGTGGCCGAATGGTTAGCGCACCTGCCTTTCAACCCAAGGGTTTTGAGTTCGATCCCAGATGGAGGAGCATTTTTTTTTTTTTTTTTTTTTTTTTTTTTTTTTTTCATTTTTTGCATTTTTCTCCTTTTTTTCAGCCCAAATGACATGGAAACACTTAAAAAGGTGGAAAGGCCTCTAATTGTTCTCTGAACAATTAGTCTCCTAGTGTTTTATTAGGTCTTTCCACCTTTCTGTGGAAAGACCTCTTGAAATGCTTATGTTTATTATTATTTTATTTCTCACCAGGACTTTTGAAACCGCAAGACTTATCGAAAAACTTTACAGTTCATGATACTGGATATTAAAAGTTATTTCGAAAAACGACCCCCCGTGTTTGACCCATGACCTCTTACGAAGTTATTGCCCCTTTCGCAAGAATAGCCTGTTATCGCTACTCCTTCGAAACCATAAACCGTAGAGATACAGAACCTTCACCAATGTTTTCGACTACTTGAGAGGACTTTTCAATCTTTTCATTGCGAAACGATTTGTCGAGCCCTTTAATGAATTACTGCCCCTGAGAGTTTTTGAAGTTTACGAATAATGACAAAATTCTCTAAACGATAAGTCGTAAAGACATGGGACCAACTGCATTAGATTTTGTGACCTCTGACCTTGAAATTTTTGTGAAGGTCAAAGGTCAAGGTCATTCAAAATATGAGAAAATTAGCATTTTTAATATCTCTTTTGTCTTTCAACATATACTGAATATCTTTGCATCTGTAATATGTCCTTCTAAAACTATTTCAAAGATTTCATTCTTGTCCCCCGAGCTTGACCCATTCAAAAGTTGTCACCCCTTGTGCAACAAAACCTTGTTATCGCTACTCCTCCGAAACCGTAAACCGTAGAGATTCCAAACCTTCATCAGTGTCTTTGACTCATTTAGTACTCTCTTCATTCTATCATTGCGAAAGCATTCTTTGGTCCCTTGTATGAGTTACTGCCCCTGAAAGTTTACGCTGCTTACATTTAATGAACTTTTTTTTAAAACGGTGTATCCTAGAGACATGGGATCAACTGCATGGGCATGTTCGACCTTTGACCTTGAAATATAGGTCAAGGTCAAAGGTCAAGGTCATTTAAAAACATAAGAAATCCTTTATATATGTGTAAAATATAGCAATTCACCAAATGACCTTGAACTTTGACCTTGACCTTTGACCTTGACATTGGGTCAAATAGAAAAGCTAGGACATGCATCCAGCTCCAGTATCTGGTAAAAAGACAGAAAGTAAAGATTTCTTGGGTTTTTTTTTTTGGTTTTTTTTTTTTTTTGTGTTTGTTTGTTTTTGTTTTTTTTTTTTTTTTTTTGAATGACCTTGACCTTTGACCTTTGACCTTGACCCAAGGTCACAATCAGGATTAAGGAATTGGAAGTAGTTACAATTCTTAGTTTAAAAGAAGCATAAAATAAATAATTAACCTACCCCCCCCCCCTTCTTAAAAAAAAAAAAAAATCACATCAACAACAACGTAGAATATTTCTGTCAAATTCAAACCAGACCTCGGATCGACACCATATTTGGTACAATTGTAGTATAGACCTCAGAGAAAGTTTCTGGAGAGTTTTACGGTGAGTCCTGTAAGTTTATAGAAGTCTTGAAGTTTCACGGCAAAAACTACAAGTTCTGTTGTGTTTGTAATTAAAGTGCAGGTGAACGAAGAAATGATCTAAACCTTTTATCGGCTATTTCTTCAGATGTCGTTAGCAGCATTCGATTCTCCTGATATGATACGACATTTTAATACCAAGCATTCTCTCTTTCTTTTACATTTGGAATTTATTTGATTTTTATTTAGAATTAATCAGTTTCCAGAAATAGCGATTTTCGGTAGATTAAAAACAATTCTCGCTTTCATTGTCGTGTTTCCCTTCTAAAAATGCATGTTGGGAGTTTAATTTGTGATACACATATTTAATTTAACCCAAAGAAATGCTTATTTAAATGTTTCATAGTTATTTCAGGATATTCAGTCAGAAATGTTAAAATCCGAACCCGATCTTTTAAGCCTTACAACAAAGCTATTTACAAAAAAAATCAGCATGCTCACAATATCGATGAATCGGGCTACAGTCCATTAATACATTTTCATTAGGGAACAGTGTTAATGTTTTCTTACGCAGTCCGTCCCTTATTATTTAATATACTGCTTGCAAATTCAGGAACTATTTCCTTTTACGGAACTTCTTTCTTCCCCTACCGATTCTAAAAATACGCTTGCATTTCTTTTATACTCTGAAACAATTAACTTATGTGTGTTATCGGAATGCGTGGCCGAATGGTTAGCGCACCTGCCTTTCAACCCAAGGGTTTTGAGTTCGATCCCAGATGGAGGAGCATTTTTTTTTTTTTTTTTTTTTTTTTTTTTTTTTTCATTTTTTGCATTTTTCTCCTTTTTTTCAGCCCAAATGACATGGAAACACTTAAAAAGGTGGAAAGGCCTCTAATTGTTCTCTGAACAATTAGTCTCCTAGTGTTTTATTAGGTCTTTCCACCTTTCTGTGGAAAGACCTCTTGAAATGCTTATGTTTATTATTATTTTATTTCTCACCAGGACTTTTGAAACCGCAAGACTTATCGAAAAACTTTACAGTTCATGATACTGGATATTAAAAGTTATTTCGAAAAACGACCCCCCGTGTTTGACCCATGACCTCTTACGAAGTTATTGCCCCTTTCGCAAGAATAGCCTGTTATCGCTACTCCTTCGAAACCATAAACCGTAGAGATACAGAACCTTCACCAATGTTTTCGACTACTTGAGAGGACTTTTCAATCTTTTCATTGCGAAACGATTTGTCGAGCCCTTTAATGAATTACTGCCCCTGAGAGTTTTTGAAGTTTACGAATAATGACAAAATTCTCTAAACGATAAGTCGTAAAGACATGGGACCAACTGCATTAGATTTTGTGACCTCTGACCTTGAAATTTTTGTGAAGGTCAAAGGTCAAGGTCATTCAAAATATGAGAAAATTAGCATTTTTAATATCTCTTTTGTCTTTCAACATATACTGAATATCTTTGCATCTGTAATATGTCCTTCTAAAACTATTTCAAAGATTTCATTCTTGTCCCCCGAGCTTGACCCATTCAAAAGTTGTCACCCCTTGTGCAACAAAACCTTGTTATCGCTACTCCTCCGAAACCGTAAACCGTAGAGATTCCAAACCTTCATCAGTGTCTTTGACTCATTTAGTACTCTCTTCATTCTATCATTGCGAAAGCATTCTTTGGTCCCTTGTATGAGTTACTGCCCCTGAAAGTTTACGCTGCTTACATTTAATGAACTTTTTTTTAAAACGGTGTATCCTAGAGACATGGGATCAACTGCATGGGCATGTTCGACCTTTGACCTTGAAATATAGGTCAAGGTCAAAGGTCAAGGTCATTTAAAAACATAAGAAATCCTTTATATATGTGTAAAATATAGCAATTCACCAAATGACCTTGAACTTTGACCTTGACCTTTGACCTTGACATTGGGTCAAATAGAAAAGCTAGGACATGCATCCAGCTCCAGTATCTGGTAAAAAGACAGAAAGTAAAGATTTCTTGGGTTTTTTTTTTTGGTTTTTTTTTTTTTGTGTTTGTTTGTTTTTGTTTTTTTTTTTTTTTTTTTGAATGACCTTGACCTTTGACCTTTGACCTTGACCCAAGGTCACAATCAGGATTAAGGAATTGGAAGTAGTTACAATTCTTAGTTTAAAAGAAGCATAAAATAAATAATTAACCTACCCCCCCCCCCTTCTTAAAAAAAAAAAAAAATCACATCAACAACAACGTAGAATATTTCTGTCAAATTCAAACCAGACCTCGGATCGACACCATATTTGGTACAATTGTAGTATAGACCTCAGAGAAAGTTTCTGGAGAGTTTTACGGTGAGTCCTGTAAGTTTATAGAAGTCTTGAAGTTTCACGGCAAAAACTACAAGTTCTGTTGTGTTTGTAATTAAAGTGCAGGTGAACGAAGAAATGATCTAAACCTTTTATCGGCTATTTCTTCAGATGTCGTTAGCAGCATTCGATTCTCCTGATATGATACGACATTTTAATACCAAGCATTCTCTCTTTCTTTTACATTTGGAATTTATTTGATTTTTATTTAGAATTAATCAGTTTCCAGAAATAGCGATTTTCGGTAGATTAAAAACAATTCTCGCTTTCATTGTCGTGTTTCCCTTCTAAAAATGCATGTTGGGAGTTTAATTTGTGATACACATATTTAATTTAACCCAAAGAAATGCTTATTTAAATGTTTCATAGTTATTTCAGGATATTCAGTCAGAAATGTTAAAATCCGAACCCGATCTTTTAAGCTTACAACAAAGCTATTTACAAAAAAAATCAGCATGCTCACAATATCGATGAATCGGGCTACAGTCCATTAATACATTTTCATTAGGGAACAGTGTTAATGTTTTCTTACGCAGTCCGTCCCTTATTATTTAATATACTGCTTGCAAATTCAGGAACTATTTCCTTTTACGGAACTTCTTTCTTCCCCTACCGATTCTAAAAATACGCTTGCATTTCTTTTATACTCTGAAACAATTAACTTATGTGTGTTATCGGAATGCGTGGCCGAATGGTTAGCGCACCTGCCTTTCAACCCAAGGGTTTTGAGTTCGATCCCAGATGGAGGAGCATTTTTTTTTTTTTTTTTTTTTTTTTTTTTTTTTCATTTTTTGCATTTTTCTCCTTTTTTTCAGCCCAAATGACATGGAAACACTTAAAAAGGTGGAAAGGCCTCTAATTGTTCTCTGAACAATTAGTCTCCTAGTGTTTTATTAGGTCTTTCCACCTTTCTGTGGAAAGACCTCTTGAAATGCTTATGTTTATTATTATTTTATTTCTCACCAGGACTTTTGAAACCGCAAGACTTATCGAAAAACTTTACAGTTCATGATACTGGATATTAAAAGTTATTTCGAAAAACGACCCCCCGTGTTTGACCCATGACCTCTTACGAAGTTATTGCCCCTTTCGCAAGAATAGCCTGTTATCGCTACTCCTTCGAAACCATAAACCGTAGAGATACAGAACCTTCACCAATGTTTTCGACTACTTGAGAGGACTTTTCAATCTTTTCATTGCGAAACGATTTGTCGAGCCCTTTAATGAATTACTGCCCCTGAGAGTTTTTGAAGTTTACGAATAATGACAAAATTCTCTAAACGATAAGTCGTAAAGACATGGGACCAACTGCATTAGATTTTGTGACCTCTGACCTTGAAATTTTTGTGAAGGTCAAAGGTCAAGGTCATTCAAAATATGAGAAAATTAGCATTTTTAATATCTCTTTTGTCTTTCAACATATACTGAATATCTTTGCATCTGTAATATGTCCTTCTAAAACTATTTCAAAGATTTCATTCTTGTCCCCCGAGCTTGACCCATTCAAAAGTTGTCACCCCTTGTGCAACAAAACCTTGTTATCGCTACTCCTCCGAAACCGTAAACCGTAGAGATTCCAAACCTTCATCAGTGTCTTTGACTCATTTAGTACTCTCTTCATTCTATCATTGCGAAAGCATTCTTTGGTCCCTTGTATGAGTTACTGCCCCTGAAAGTTTACGCTGCTTACATTTAATGAACTTTTTTTTAAAACGGTGTATCCTAGAGACATGGGATCAACTGCATGGGCATGTTCGACCTTTGACCTTGAAATATAGGTCAAGGTCAAAGGTCAAGGTCATTTAAAAACATAAGAAATCCTTTATATATGTGTAAAATATAGCAATTCACCAAATGACCTTGAACTTTGACCTTGACCTTTGACCTTGACATTGGGTCAAATAGAAAAGCTAGGACATGCATCCAGCTCCAGTATCTGGTAAAAAGACAGAAAGTAAAGATTTCTTGGGTTTTTTTTTTTGGTTTTTTTTTTTTTTTGTGTTTGTTTGTTTTTGTTTTTTTTTTTTTTGAATGACCTTGACCTTTGACCTTTGACCTTGACCCAAGGTCACAATCAGGATTAAGGAATTGGAAGTAGTTACAATTCTTAGTTTAAAAGAAGCATAAAATAAATAATTAACCTACCCCCCCCCCCTTCTTAAAAAAAAAAAAAAATCACATCAACAACAACGTAGAATATTTCTGTCAAATTCAAACCAGACCTCGGATCGACACCATATTTGGTACAATTGTAGTATAGACCTCAGAGAAAGTTTCTGGAGAGTTTTACGGTGAGTCCTGTAAGTTTATAGAAGTCTTGAAGTTTCACGGCAAAAACTACAAGTTCTGTTGTGTTTGTAATTAAAGTGCAGGTGAACGAAGAAATGATCTAAACCTTTTATCGGCTATTTCTTCAGATGTCGTTAGCAGCATTCGATTCTCCTGATATGATACGACATTTTAATACCAAGCATTCTCTCTTTCTTTTACATTTGGAATTTATTTGATTTTTATTTAGAATTAATCAGTTTCCAGAAATAGCGATTTTCGGTAGATTAAAAACAATTCTCGCTTTCATTGTCGTGTTTCCCTTCTAAAAATGCATGTTGGGAGTTTAATTTGTGATACACATATTTAATTTAACCCAAAGAAATGCTTATTTAAATGTTTCATAGTTATTTCAGGATATTCAGTCAGAAATGTTAAAATCCGAACCCGATCTTTTAAGCTTACAACAAAGCTATTTACAAAAAAAATCAGCATGCTCACAATATCGATGAATCGGGCTACAGTCCATTAATACATTTTCATTAGGGAACAGTGTTAATGTTTTCTTACGCAGTCCGTCCCTTATTATTTAATATACTGCTTGCAAATTCAGGAACTATTTCCTTTTACGGAACTTCTTTCTTCCCCTACCGATTCTAAAAATACGCTTGCATTTCTTTTATACTCTGAAACAATTAACTTATGTGTGTTATCGGAATGCGTGGCCGAATGGTTAGCGCACCTGCCTTTCAACCCAAGGGTTTTGAGTTCGATCCCAGATGGAGGAGCATTTTTTTTTTTTTTTTTTTTTTTTTTTTTTTTTTTTCATTTTTTGCATTTTTCTCCTTTTTTTCAGCCCAAATGACATGGAAACACTTAAAAAGGTGGAAAGGCCTCTAATTGTTCTCTGAACAATTAGTCTCCTAGTGTTTTATTAGGTCTTTCCACCTTTCTGTGGAAAGACCTCTTGAAATGCTTATGTTTATTATTATTTTATTTCTCACCAGGACTTTTGAAACCGCAAGACTTATCGAAAAACTTTACAGTTCATGATACTGGATATTAAAAGTTATTTCGAAAAACGACCCCCCGTGTTTGACCCATGACCTCTTACGAAGTTATTGCCCCTTTCGCAAGAATTGCCTGTTATCGCTACTCCTTCGAAACCATAAACCGTAGAGATACAGAACCTTCACCAATGTTTTCGACTACTTGAGAGGACTTTTCAATCTTTTCATTGCGAAACGATTTGTCGAGCCCTTTAATGAATTACTGCCCCTGAGAGTTTTTGAAGTTTACGAATAATGACAAAATTCTCTAAACGATAAGTCGTAAAGACATGGGACCAACTGCATTAGATTTTGTGACCTCTGACCTTGAAATTTTTGTGAAGGTCAAAGGTCAAGGTCATTCAAAATATGAGAAAATTAGCATTTTTAATATCTCTTTTGTCTTTCAACATATACTGAATATCTTTGCATCTGTAATATGTCCTTCTAAAACTATTTCAAAGATTTCATTCTTGTCCCCCGAGCTTGACCCATCCCATTCAAAAGTTGTCACCCCTTGTGCAACAAAACCTTGTTATCGCTACTCCTCCGAAACCGTAAACCGTAGAGATTCCAAACCTTCATCAGTGTCTTTGACTCATTTAGTACTCTCTTCATTCTATCATTGCGAAAGCATTCTTTGGTCCCTTGTATGAGTTACTGCCCCTGAAAGTTTACGCTGCTTACATTGAACTTTTTTTTAAAACGGTGTATCCTAGAGACATGGGATCAACTGCATGGGCATGTTCGACCTTTGACCTTGAAATATAGGTCAAGGTCAAAGGTCAAGGTCATTTAAAAACATAAGAAATCCTTTATATATGTGTAAAATATAGCAATTCACCAAATGACCTTGAACTTTGACCTTGACCTTTGACCTTGACATTGGGTCAAATAGAAAAGCTAGGACATGCATCCAGCTCCAGTATCTGGTAAAAAGACAGAAAGTAAAGATTTCTTGGGTTTTTTTTTTTGGTTTTTTTTTTTTTTTGTGTTTGTTTGTTTTTGTTTTTTTTTTTTTTTTTTGAATGACCTTGACCTTTGACCTTTGACCTTGACCCAAGGTCACAATCAGGATTAAGGAATTGGAAGTAGTTACAATTCTTAGTTTAAAAGAAGCATAAAATAAATAATTAACCTACCCCCCCCCCCTTCTTAAAAAAAAAAAAAAATCACATCAACAACAACGTAGAATATTTCTGTCAAATTCAAACCAGACCTCGGATCGACACCATATTTGGTACAATTGTAGTATAGACCTCAGAGAAAGTTTCTGGAGAGTTTTACGGTGAGTCCTGTAAGTTTATAGAAGTCTTGAAGTTTCACGGCAAAAACTACAAGTTCTGTTGTGTTTGTAATTAAAGTGCAGGTGAACGAAGAAATGATCTAAACCTTTTATCGGCTATTTCTTCAGATGTCGTTAGCAGCATTCGATTCTCCTGATATGATACGACATTTTAATACCAAGCATTCTCTCTTTCTTTTACATTTGGAATTTATTTGATTTTTATTTAGAATTAATCAGTTTCCAGAAATAGCGATTTTCGGTAGATTAAAAACAATTCTCGCTTTCATTGTCGTGTTTCCCTTCTAAAAATGCATGTTGGGAGTTTAATTTGTGATACACATATTTAATTTAACCCAAAGAAATGCTTATTTAAATGTTTCATAGTTATTTCAGGATATTCAGTCAGAAATGTTAAAATCCGAACCCGATCTTTTAAGCTTACAACAAAGCTATTTACAAAAAAAATCAGCATGCTCACAATATCGATGAATCGGGCTACAGTCCATTAATACATTTTCATTAGGCAGTGTTAATGTTTTCTTACGCAGTCCGTCCCTTATTATTTAATATACTGCTTGCAAATTCAGGAACTATTTCCTTTTACGGAACTTCTTTCTTCCCCTACCGATTCTAAAAATACGCTTGCATTTCTTTTATACTCTGAAACAATTAACTTATGTGTGTTATCGGAATGCGTGGCCGAATGGTTAGCGCACCTGCCTTTCAACCCAAGGGTTTTGAGTTCGATCCCAGATGGAGGAGCATTTTTTTTTTTTTTTTTTTTTTTTTTTTTTTTTTTCATTTTTTGCATTTTTCTCCTTTTTTTCAGCCCAAATGACATGGAAACACTTAAAAAGGTGGAAAGGCCTCTAATTGTTCTCTGAACAATTAGTCTCCTAGTGTTTTATTAGGTCTTTCCACCTTTCTGTGGAAAGACCTCTTGAAATGCTTATGTTTATTATTATTTTATTTCTCACCAGGACTTTTGAAACCGCAAGACTTATCGAAAAACTTTACAGTTCATGATACTGGATATTAAAAGTTATTTCGAAAAACGACCCCCCGTGTTTGACCCATGACCTCTTACGAAGTTATTGCCCCTTTCGCAAGAATAGCCTGTTATCGCTACTCCTTCGAAACCATAAACCGTAGAGATACAGAACCTTCACCAATGTTTTCGACTACTTGAGAGGACTTTTCAATCTTTTCATTGCGAAACGATTTGTCGAGCCCTTTAATGAATTACTGCCCCTGAGAGTTTTTGAAGTTTACGAATAATGACAAAATTCTCTAAACGATAAGTCGTAAAGACATGGGACCAACTGCATTAGATTTTGTGACCTCTGACCTTGAAATTTTTGTGAAGGTCAAAGGTCAAGGTCATTCAAAATATGAGAAAATTAGCATTTTTAATATCTCTTTTGTCTTTCAACATATACTGAATATCTTTGCATCTGTAATATGTCCTTCTAAAACTATTTCAAAGATTTCATTCTTGTCCCCCGAGCTTGACCCATTCAAAAGTTGTCACCCCTTGTGCAACAAAACCTTGTTATCGCTACTCCTCCGAAACCGTAAACCGTAGAGATTCCAAACCTTCATCAGTGTCTTTGACTCATTTAGTACTCTCTTCATTCTATCATTGCGAAAGCATTCTTTGGTCCCTTGTATGAGTTACTGCCCCTGAAAGTTTACGCTGCTTACATTTAATGAACTTTTTTTTAAAACGGTGTATCCTAGAGACATGGGATCAACTGCATGGGCATGTTCGACCTTTGACCTTGAAATATAGGTCAAGGTCAAAGGTCAAGGTCATTTAAAAACATAAGAAATCCTTTATATATGTGTAAAATATAGCAATTCACCAAATGACCTTGAACTTTGACCTTGACCTTTGACCTTGACATTGGGTCAAATAGAAAAGCTAGGACATGCATCCAGCTCCAGTATCTGGTAAAAAGACAGAAAGTAAAGATTTCTTGGGTTTTTTTTTTTGGTTTTTTTTTTTTTTGTGTTTGTTTGTTTTTGTTTTTTTTTTTTTTTTTTTGAATGACCTTGACCTTTGACCTTTGACCTTGACCCAAGGTCACAATCAGGATTAAGGAATTGGAAGTAGTTACAATTCTTAGTTTAAAAGAAGCATAAAATAAATAATTAACCTACCCCCCCCCCTTCTTAAAAAAAAAAAAAAAATCACATCAACAACAACGTAGAATATTTCTGTCAAATTCAAACCAGACCTCGGATCGACACCATATTTGGTACAATTGTAGTATAGACCTCAGAGAAAGTTTCTGGAGAGTTTTACGGTGAGTCCTGTAAGTTTATAGAAGTCTTGAAGTTTCACGGCAAAAACTACAAGTTCTGTTGTGTTTGTAATTAAAGTGCAGGTGAACGAAGAAATGATCTAAACCTTTTATCGGCTATTTCTTCAGATGTCGTTAGCAGCATTCGATTCTCCTGATATGATACGACATTTTAATACCAAGCATTCTCTCTTTCTTTTACATTTGGAATTTATTTGATTTTTATTTAGAATTAATCAGTTTCCAGAAATAGCGATTTTCGGTAGATTAAAAACAATTCTCGCTTTCATTGTCGTGTTTCCCTTCTAAAAATGCATGTTGGGAGTTTAATTTGTGATACACATATTTAATTTAACCCAAAGAAATGCTTATTTAAATGTTTCATAGTTATTTCAGGATATTCAGTCAGAAATGTTAAAATCCGAACCCGATCTTTTAAGCTTACAACAAAGCTATTTACAAAAAAAATCAGCATGCTCACAATATCGATGAATCGGGCTACAGTCCATTAATACATTTTCATTAGGGAACAGTGTTAATGTTTTCTTACGCAGTCCGTCCCTTATTATTTAATATACTGCTTGCAAATTCAGGAACTATTTCCTTTTACGGAACTTCTTTCTTCCCCTACCGATTCTAAAAATACGCTTGCATTTCTTTTATACTCTGAAACAATTAACTTATGTGTGTTATCGGAATGCGTGGCCGAATGGTTAGCGCACCTGCCTTTCAACCCAAGGGTTTTGAGTTCGATCCCAGATGGAGGAGCATTTTTTTTTTTTTTTTTTTTTTTTTTTTTTTTTTTCATTTTTTGCATTTTTCTCCTTTTTTTCAGCCCAAATGACATGGAAACACTTAAAAAGGTGGAAAGGCCTCTAATTGTTCTCTGAACAATTAGTCTCCTAGTGTTTTATTAGGTCTTTCCACCTTTCTGTGGAAAGACCTCTTGAAATGCTTATGTTTATTATTATTTTATTTCTCACCAGGACTTTTGAAACCGCAAGACTTATCGAAAAACTTTACAGTTCATGATACTGGATATTAAAAGTTATTTCGAAAAACGACCCCCCGTGTTTGACCCATGACCTCTTACGAAGTTATTGCCCCTTTCGCAAGAATAGCCTGTTATCGCTACTCCTTCGAAACCATAAACCGTAGAGATACAGAACCTTCACCAATGTTTTCGACTACTTGAGAGGACTTTTCAATCTTTTCATTGCGAAACGATTTGTCGAGCCCTTTAATGAATTACTGCCCCTGAGAGTTTTTGAAGTTTACGAATAATGACAAAATTCTCTAAACGATAAGTCGTAAAGACATGGGACCAACTGCATTAGATTTTGTGACCTCTGACCTTGAAATTTTTGTGAAGGTCAAAGGTCAAGGTCATTCAAAATATGAGAAAATTAGCATTTTTAATATCTCTTTTGTCTTTCAACATATACTGAATATCTTTGCATCTGTAATATGTCCTTCTAAAACTATTTCAAAGATTTCATTCTTGTCCCCCGAGCTTGACCCATTCAAAAGTTGTCACCCCTTGTGCAACAAAACCTTGTTATCGCTACTCCTCCGAAACCGTAAACCGTAGAGATTCCAAACCTTCATCAGTGTCTTTGACTCATTTAGTACTCTCTTCATTCTATCATTGCGAAAGCATTCTTTGGTCCCTTGTATGAGTTACTGCCCCTGAAAGTTTACGCTGCTTACATTTAATGAACTTTTTTTTAAAACGGTGTATCCTAGAGACATGGGATCAACTGCATGGGCATGTTCGACCTTTGACCTTGAAATATAGGTCAAGGTCAAAGGTCAAGGTCATTTAAAAACATAAGAAATCCTTTATATATGTGTAAAATATAGCAATTCACCAAATGACCTTGAACTTTGACCTTGACCTTTGACCTTGACATTGGGTCAAATAGAAAAGCTAGGACATGCATCCAGCTCCAGTATCTGGTAAAAAGACAGAAAGTAAAGATTTCTTGGGTTTTTTTTTTTGGTTTTTTTTTTTTTTGTGTTTGTTTGTTTTTTTTTTTTTTTTTTTTTTTTGAATGACCTTGACCTTTGACCTTTGACCTTGACCCAAGGTCACAATCAGGATTAAGGAATTGGAAGTAGTTACAATTCTTAGTTTAAAAGAAGCATAAAATAAATAATTAACCTACCCCCCCCCCCTTCTTAAAAAAAAAAAAAAATCACATCAACAACAACGTAGAATATTTCTGTCAAATTCAAACCAGACCTCGGATCGACACCATATTTGGTACAATTGTAGTATAGACCTCAGAGAAAGTTTCTGGAGAGTTTTACGGTGAGTCCTGTAAGTTTATAGAAGTCTTGAAGTTTCACGGCAAAAACTACAAGTTCTGTTGTGTTTGTAATTAAAGTGCAGGTGAACGAAGAAATGATCTAAACCTTTTATCGGCTATTTCTTCAGATGTCGTTAGCAGCATTCGATTCTCCTGATATGATACGACATTTTAATACCAAGCATTCTCTCTTTCTTTTACATTTGGAATTTATTTGATTTTTATTTAGAATTAATCAGTTTCCAGAAATAGCGATTTTCGGTAGATTAAAAACAATTCTCGCTTTCATTGTCGTGTTTCCCTTCTAAAAATGCATGTTGGGAGTTTAATTTGTGATACACATATTTAATTTAACCCAAAGAAATGCTTATTTAAATGTTTCATAGTTATTTCAGGATATTCAGTCAGAAATGTTAAAATCCGAACCCGATCTTTTAAGCTTACAACAAAGCTATTTACAAAAAAAATCAGCATGCTCACAATATCGATGAATCGGGCTACAGTCCATTAATACATTTTCATTAGGGAACAGTGTTAATGTTTTCTTACGCAGTCCGTCCCTTATTATTTAATATACTGCTTGCAAATTCAGGAACTATTTCCTTTTACGGAACTTCTTTCTTCCCCTACCGATTCTAAAAATACGCTTGCATTTCTTTTATACTCTGAAACAATTAACTTATGTGTGTTATCGGAATGCGTGGCCGAATGGTTAGCGCACCTGCCTTTCAACCCAAGGGTTTTGAGTTCGATCCCAGATGGAGGAGCATTTTTTTTTTTTTTTTTTTTTTTTTTTTTTTTTCATTTTTTGCATTTTTCTCCTTTTTTTCAGCCCAAATGACATGGAAACACTTAAAAAGGTGGAAAGGCCTCTAATTGTTCTCTGAACAATTAGTCTCCTAGTGTTTTATTAGGTCTTTCCACCTTTCTGTGGAAAGACCTCTTGAAATGCTTATGTTTATTATTATTTTATTTCTCACCAGGACTTTTGAAACCGCAAGACTTATCGAAAAACTTTACAGTTCATGATACTGGATATTAAAAGTTATTTCGAAAAACGACCCCCCGTGTTTGACCCATGACCTCTTACGAAGTTATTGCCCCTTTCGCAAGAATAGCCTGTTATCGCTACTCCTTCGAAACCATAAACCGTAGAGATACAGAACCTTCACCAATGTTTTCGACTACTTGAGAGGACTTTTCAATCTTTTCATTGCGAAACGATTTGTCGAGCCCTTTAATGAATTACTGCCCCTGAGAGTTTTTGAAGTTTACGAATAATGACAAAATTCTCTAAACGATAAGTCGTAAAGACATGGGACCAACTGCATTAGATTTTGTGACCTCTGACCTTGAAATTTTTGTGAAGGTCAAAGGTCAAGGTCATTCAAAATATGAGAAAATTAGCATTTTTAATATCTCTTTTGTCTTTCAACATATACTGAATATCTTTGCATCTGTAATATGTCCTTCTAAAACTATTTCAAAGATTTCATTCTTGTCCCCCGAGCTTGACCCATTCAAAAGTTGTCACCCCTTGTGCAACAAAACCTTGTTATCGCTACTCCTCCGAAACCGTAAACCGTAGAGATTCCAAACCTTCATCAGTGTCTTTGACTCATTTAGTACTCTCTTCATTCTATCATTGCGAAAGCATTCTTTGGTCCCTTGTATGAGTTACTGCCCCTGAAAGTTTACGCTGCTTACATTTAATGAACTTTTTTTTAAAACGGTGTATCCTAGAGACATGGGATCAACTGCATGGGCATGTTCGACCTTTGACCTTGAAATATAGGTCAAGGTCAAAGGTCAAGGTCATTTAAAAACATAAGAAATCCTTTATATATGTGTAAAATATAGCAATTCACCAAATGACCTTGAACTTTGACCTTGACCTTTGACCTTGACATTGGGTCAAATAGAAAAGCTAGGACATGCATCCAGCTCCAGTATCTGGTAAAAAGACAGAAAGTAAAGATTTCTTGGGTTTTTTTTTTTGGTTTTTTTTTTTTTGTGTTTGTTTGTTTTTGTTTTTTTTTTTTTTTTTGAATGACCTTGACCTTTGACCTTTGACCTTGACCCAAGGTCACAATCAGGATTAAGGAATTGGAAGTAGTTACAATTCTTAGTTTAAAAGAAGCATAAAATAAATAATTAACCTACCCCCCCCCCCCTTCTTAAAAAAAAAAAAAAATCACATCAACAACAACGTAGAATATTTCTGTCAAATTCAAACCAGACCTCGGATCGACACCATATTTGGTACAATTGTAGTATAGACCTCAGAGAAAGTTTCTGGAGAGTTTTACGGTGAGTCCTGTAAGTTTATAGAAGTCTTGAAGTTTCACGGCAAAAACTACAAGTTCTGTTGTGTTTGTAATTAAAGTGCAGGTGAACGAAGAAATGATCTAAACCTTTTATCGGCTATTTCTTCAGATGTCGTTAGCAGCATTCGATTCTCCTGATATGATACGACATTTTAATACCAAGCATTCTCTCTTTCTTTTACATTTGGAATTTATTTGATTTTTATTTAGAATTAATCAGTTTCCAGAAATAGCGATTTTCGGTAGATTAAAAACAATTCTCGCTTTCATTGTCGTGTTTCCCTTCTAAAAATGCATGTTGGGAGTTTAATTTGTGATACACATATTTAATTTAACCCAAAGAAATGCTTATTTAAATGTTTCATAGTTATTTCAGGATATTCAGTCAGAAATGTTAAAATCCGAACCCGATCTTTTAAGCTTACAACAAAGCTATTTACAAAAAAAATCAGCATGCTCACAATATCGATGAATCGGGCTACAGTCCATTAATACATTTTCATTAGGGAACAGTGTTAATGTTTTCTTACGCAGTCCGTCCCTTATTATTTAATATACTGCTTGCAAATTCAGGAACTATTTCCTTTTACGGAACTTCTTTCTTCCCCTACCGATTCTAAAAATACGCTTGCATTTCTTTTATACTCTGAAACAATTAACTTATGTGTGTTATCGGAATGCGTGGCCGAATGGTTAGCGCACCTGCCTTTCAACCCAAGGGTTTTGAGTTCGATCCCAGATGGAGGAGCATTTTTTTTTTTTTTTTTTTTTTTTTTTTTTTTTTCATTTTTTGCATTTTTCTCCTTTTTTTCAGCCCAAATGACATGGAAACACTTAAAAAGGTGGAAAGGCCTCTAATTGTTCTCTGAACAATTAGTCTCCTAGTGTTTTATTAGGTCTTTCCACCTTTCTGTGGAAAGACCTCTTGAAATGCTTATGTTTATTATTATTTTATTTCTCACCAGGACTTTTGAAACCGCAAGACTTATCGAAAAACTTTACAGTTCATGATACTGGATATTAAAAGTTATTTCGAAAAACGACCCCCCGTGTTTGACCCATGACCTCTTACGAAGTTATTGCCCCTTTCGCAAGAATAGCCTGTTATCGCTACTCCTTCGAAACCATAAACCGTAGAGATACAGAACCTTCACCAATGTTTTCGACTACTTGAGAGGACTTTTCAATCTTTTCATTGCGAAACGATTTGTCGAGCCCTTTAATGAATTACTGCCCCTGAGAGTTTTTGAAGTTTACGAATAATGACAAAATTCTCTAAACGATAAGTCGTAAAGACATGGGACCAACTGCATTAGATTTTGTGACCTCTGACCTTGAAATTTTTGTGAAGGTCAAAGGTCAAGGTCATTCAAAATATGAGAAAATTAGCATTTTTAATATCTCTTTTGTCTTTCAACATATACTGAATATCTTTGCATCTGTAATATGTCCTTCTAAAACTATTTCAAAGATTTCATTCTTGTCCCCCGAGCTTGACCCATTCAAAAGTTGTCACCCCTTGTGCAACAAAACCTTGTTATCGCTACTCCTCCGAAACCGTAAACCGTAGAGATTCCAAACCTTCATCAGTGTCTTTGACTCATTTAGTACTCTCTTCATTCTATCATTGCGAAAGCATTCTTTGGTCCCTTGTATGAGTTACTGCCCCTGAAAGTTTACGCTGCTTACATTTAATGAACTTTTTTTTAAAACGGTGTATCCTAGAGACATGGGATCAACTGCATGGGCATGTTCGACCTTTGACCTTGAAATATAGGTCAAGGTCAAAGGTCAAGGTCATTTAAAAACATAAGAAATCCTTTATATATGTGTAAAATATAGCAATTCACCAAATGACCTTGAACTTTGACCTTGACCTTTGACCTTGACATTGGGTCAAATAGAAAAGCTAGGACATGCATCCAGCTCCAGTATCTGGTAAAAAGACAGAAAGTAAAGATTTCTTGGGTTTTTTTTTTTGGTTTTTTTTTTTTTGTGTTTGTTTGTTTTTGTTTTTTTTTTTTTTTTTTTGAATGACCTTGACCTTTGACCTTTGACCTTGACCCAAGGTCACAATCAGGATTAAGGAATTGGAAGTAGTTACAATTCTTAGTTTAAAAGAAGCATAAAATAAATAATTAACCTACCCCCCCCCCCTTCTTAAAAAAAAAAAAAAATCACATCAACAACAACGTAGAATATTTCTGTCAAATTCAAACCAGACCTCGGATCGACACCATATTTGGTACAATTGTAGTATAGACCTCAGAGAAAGTTTCTGGAGAGTTTTACGGTGAGTCCTGTAAGTTTATAGAAGTCTTGAAGTTTCACGGCAAAAACTACAAGTTCTGTTGTGTTTGTAATTAAAGTGCAGGTGAACGAAGAAATGATCTAAACCTTTTATCGGCTATTTCTTCAGATGTCGTTAGCAGCATTCGATTCTCCTGATATGATACGACATTTTAATACCAAGCATTCTCTCTTTCTTTTACATTTGGAATTTATTTGATTTTTATTTAGAATTAATCAGTTTCCAGAAATAGCGATTTTCGGTAGATTAAAAACAATTCTCGCTTTCATTGTCGTGTTTCCCTTCTAAAAATGCATGTTGGGAGTTTAATTTGTGATACACATATTTAATTTAACCCAAAGAAATGCTTATTTAAATGTTTCATAGTTATTTCAGGATATTCAGTCAGAAATGTTAAAATCCGAACCCGATCTTTTAAGCTTACAACAAAGCTATTTACAAAAAAAATCAGCATGCTCACAATATCGATGAATCGGGCTACAGTCCATTAATACATTTTCATTAGGGAACAGTGTTAATGTTTTCTTACGCAGTCCGTCCCTTATTATTTAATATACTGCTTGCAAATTCAGGAACTATTTCCTTTTACGGAACTTCTTTCTTCCCCTACCGATTCTAAAAATACGCTTGCATTTCTTTTATACTCTGAAACAATTAACTTATGTGTGTTATCGGAATGCGTGGCCGAATGGTTAGCGCACCTGCCTTTCAACCCAAGGGTTTTGAGTTCGATCCCAGATGGAGGAGCATTTTTTTTTTTTTTTTTTTTTTTTTTTTTTTTTTCATTTTTTGCATTTTTCTCCTTTTTTTCAGCCCAAATGACATGGAAACACTTAAAAAGGTGGAAAGGCCTCTAATTGTTCTCTGAACAATTAGTCTCCTAGTGTTTTATTAGGTCTTTCCACCTTTCTGTGGAAAGACCTCTTGAAATGCTTATGTTTATTATTATTTTATTTCTCACCAGGACTTTTGAAACCGCAAGACTTATCGAAAAACTTTACAGTTCATGATACTGGATATTAAAAGTTATTTCGAAAAACGACCCCCCGTGTTTGACCCATGACCTCTTACGAAGTTATTGCCCCTTTCGCAAGAATAGCCTGTTATCGCTACTCCTTCGAAACCATAAACCGTAGAGATACAGAACCTTCACCAATGTTTTCGACTACTTGAGAGGACTTTTCAATCTTTTCATTGCGAAACGATTTGTCGAGCCCTTTAATGAATTACTGCCCCTGAGAGTTTTTGAAGTTTACGAATAATGACAAAATTCTCTAAACGATAAGTCGTAAAGACATGGGACCAACTGCATTAGATTTTGTGACCTCTGACCTTGAAATTTTTGTGAAGGTCAAAGGTCAAGGTCATTCAAAATATGAGAAAATTAGCATTTTTAATATCTCTTTTGTCTTTCAACATATACTGAATATCTTTGCATCTGTAATATGTCCTTCTAAAACTATTTCAAAGATTTCATTCTTGTCCCCCGAGCTTGACCCATTCAAAAGTTGTCACCCCTTGTGCAACAAAACCTTGTTATCGCTACTCCTCCGAAACCGTAAACCGTAGAGATTCCAAACCTTCATCAGTGTCTTTGACTCATTTAGTACTCTCTTCATTCTATCATTGCGAAAGCATTCTTTGGTCCCTTGTATGAGTTACTGCCCCTGAAAGTTTACGCTGCTTACATTTAATGAACTTTTTTTTAAAACGGTGTATCCTAGAGACATGGGATCAACTGCATGGGCATGTTCGACCTTTGACCTTGAAATATAGGTCAAGGTCAAAGGTCAAGGTCATTTAAAAACATAAGAAATCCTTTATATATGTGTAAAATATAGCAATTCACCAAATGACCTTGAACTTTGACCTTGACCTTTGACCTTGACATTGGGTCAAATAGAAAAGCTAGGACATGCATCCAGCTCCAGTATCTGGTAAAAAGACAGAAAGTAAAGATTTCTTGGGTTTTTTTTTTTGGTTTTTTTTTTTTTGTGTTTGTTTGTTTTTGTTTTTTTTTTTTTTTTTTTGAATGACCTTGACCTTTGACCTTTGACCTTGACCCAAGGTCACAATCAGGATTAAGGAATTGGAAGTAGTTACAATTCTTAGTTTAAAAGAAGCATAAAATAAATAATTAACCTACCCCCCCCCCCTTCTTAAAAAAAAAAAAAAATCACATCAACAACAACGTAGAATATTTCTGTCAAATTCAAACCAGACCTCGGATCGACACCATATTTGGTACAATTGTAGTATAGACCTCAGAGAAAGTTTCTGGAGAGTTTTACGGTGAGTCCTGTAAGTTTATAGAAGTCTTGAAGTTTCACGGCA
>NW_026889888.1:0-18184 GCF_033153115.1 Saccostrea echinata
CATTTGGGCTGAAAAAAAAGGAGAAAAATGCAAAAAATGAAAAAAAAAAAAAAAAAAAAAAAAATGCTCCTCCAGCTGGGATCGAACTCAAAACCCTTGGGTTGAAAGGCAGGTGCGCTAACCATTCGGCCACGCATTCCGATAACATACGTAAGTTAATTGTTTAAGACTATAGAAGAAATGCAAGCGTATTTTTAGAATCGGTAGGGGAAGAAAGAAGTTCCGTAAAAGGAAATAGTTCCTGAATTTGCAAGCAGTATATAAAATAATAAGGGACGGGCTGCGTGAGAAAACGTTAATACTGTTCCCTAATGAAAATGTATTAATGGACTGTAGCCTGATTCATCGATGTTGTGAGCATGCTGATTTTTTTGTAAATAGCTTCGTTGTAAGCTTAAAAGATCGGGTTCGGATTTAAACATTTCTGACTGAATATCCTGAAATAACTATGAAACATTTAAATAAGCATTTCTTTGGGTTTAATTAAATATGTGTAGCCCAAATTTAATTCCCAACATGCATTTTTAGAAGGGAAACACGACAATGAAAGCGAGAATTGTTTTTAATATACCGAAAATCGCTATTTCTGGAAACTGATTAATTCTAAATAAAAATCAAATAAATTCCAAATGTAAAAGAAAGAGAGAATGCTTGGTATTAAAATGTCGTATCATATCGGGAGAATTAAATGCTACTAACGACATCTGAAGAAATAGCCGATAAAAGGTTTAGATCATTTCTTCGTTCACCTGTACTTAAATTTCAAACACAACAAAACTTGTAGTTTTTGCCGTGAAACTTCATGACTTCTATAAACTTACAAGACTCACCGTAAAACTCTCCAGAAAGTTTCTCTGAGGTCTGTACTACATTTGTACCAAATTTGGTGTCGATCCGAGGTCTGGTTTGAATTCTAGAGTAACATTCTACATTGTTGTTGATGTGATTTTTTTTTTTTTTTAAAAGAAGGTGGGGGGGGGGGGTGTGAATGATTTATTTTATGCCTCTTTTAAACTAACAATTGTAACTACTTCCACATCCTTAAGCCTTATTGTGACCTTTGAGTCAAGGTCAAAGGTCAAGGTCAAAGGTCAAGGTCATTCAAAAAAAAAAAAAAAAGAAAAAAAAGAAGAAATCTTTACTTTCTGTATTTTTACCTGATACTGGAGCTGGATGCATGTCCTAACTTTTCTATTTGACCCAATGTCAAGGTCAAAGGTCAAGGTCAAAGTTCAAGGTCATTTGGTGAATTGCTATATTCTACACATATATAAGGGATTTCTAATGTTTTTAAATGACCTTGACCTTTGACCTTGACCTATATTTCAAGGTCAAAGGTCAAATATGCCGATGCAGTTGGTCCCATGTCTCTAGGATACACCGTTTTAAAAATAAGTTCATTAAATGTAAGTAGCATAAACTTTCAGGGGCAGTAACTGATACATGGGACCAAAGAATGCTTACGCAATGATAGAATGAAGAGAGTACTAAATGAGTCGAAGACACTGATGAAGGTTTGGAATCTCTACGGTTTACGGTTTCGGAGGAGTAGCGATAACAAGGTTTTGTTGCAAAAGGGGTGACAACTTTTGAATGGGTCAAGCTCGGGGGACAAGAATGAAATCTTTGAAATAGTTTTAGAAGGACATATTACAGATGCAAAGATATTCAGTATATGTTGAAAGACAAAAGAGATATTAAAAAAGCTAATTTTCTCATATTTTGAATGACCTTGACCTTTGACCTTCACAAAAATTTCAAGGTCAGAGGTCACAAAATCTAATGCAGTTGGTCCCATGTCTTTACGACTTATCGTTTAGAGAATTTTGTCATTATTCGTAAACATAAAAAACTCTCAGGGGCAGTAATTTATTAAAGGGCTCGACAAATCGTTTCGCAATGAAAAGATTGAAAAGTCCTCTCGAGTAGTAGAAAACATTGGTGAAGGTTCTGTATCTCTACGGCTTATGGTTTCGAAGGAGTAGCGATAACAGGCTATTCTTGCGAAAGGGGCAATAACTTCGTAAGAGGTCATGGGTCAAACACGGGGGGTCGTTTTTCGAAATAACTTTTAATATCCAGTATCATGAACTGTAAAGTTTTTCGATAAGTCTTGCGGTTTCAAAAGTCCTGGTGAGAAATAAAATAATAATAAACATAAGCATTTCAAGAGGTCTTTCCACAGAAAGGTGGAAAGACCTAATAAAACACTAGGAGACTAATTGTTCAGAGAACAATTAGAGGCCTTTCCACCTTTTTAAGTGTTTCCATGTCATTTGGGCTGAAAAAAAAGGAGAAAAATGCAAAAAATGAAAAAAAAAAAAAAAAAAAAAAAAATGCTCCTCCAGCTGGGATCGAACTCAAAACCCTTGGGTTGAAAGGCAGGTGCGCTAACCATTCGGCCACGCATTCCGATAACATACGTAAGTTAATTGTTTAAGACTATAGAAGAAATGCAAGCGTATTTTTAGAATCGGTAGGGGAAGAAAGAAGTTCCGTAAAAGGAAATAGTTCCTGAATTTGCAAGCAGTATATAAAATAATAAGGGACGGGCTGCGTGAGAAAACGTTAATACTGTTCCCTAATGAAAATGTATTAATGGACTGTAGCCTGATTCATCGATGTTGTGAGCATGCTGATTTTTTTGTAAATAGCTTCGTTGTAAGCTTAAAAGATCGGGTTCGGATTTAAACATTTCTGACTGAATATCCTGAAATAACTATGAAACATTTAAATAAGCATTTCTTTGGGTTTAATTAAATATGTGTAGCCCAAATTTAATTCCCAACATGCATTTTTAGAAGGGAAACACGACAATGAAAGCGAGAATTGTTTTTAATATACCGAAAATCGCTATTTCTGGAAACTGATTAATTCTAAATAAAAATCAAATAAATTCCAAATGTAAAAGAAAGAGAGAATGCTTGGTATTAAAATGTCGTATCATATCGGGAGAATTAAATGCTACTAACGACATCTGAAGAAATAGCCGATAAAAGGTTTAGATCATTTCTTCGTTCACCTGTACTTAAATTTCAAACACAACAAAACTTGTAGTTTTTGCCGTGAAACTTCATGACTTCTATAAACTTACAAGACTCACCGTAAAACTCTCCAGAAAGTTTCTCTGAGGTCTGTACTACATTTGTACCAAATTTGGTGTCGATCCGAGGTCTGGTTTGAATTCTAGAGTAACATTCTACATTGTTGTTGATGTGATTTTTTTTTTTTTTTAAAAGAAGGTGGGGGGGGGGGGTGTGAATGATTTATTTTATGCCTCTTTTAAACTAACAATTGTAACTACTTCCACATCCTTAAGCCTTATTGTGACCTTTGAGTCAAGGTCAAAGGTCAAGGTCAAAGGTCAAGGTCATTCAAAAAAAAAAAAAAAAGAAAAAAAAGAAGAAATCTTTACTTTCTGTATTTTTACCTGATACTGGAGCTGGATGCATGTCCTAACTTTTCTATTTGACCCAATGTCAAGGTCAAAGGTCAAGGTCAAAGTTCAAGGTCATTTGGTGAATTGCTATATTCTACACATATATAAGGGATTTCTAATGTTTTTAAATGACCTTGACCTTTGACCTTGACCTATATTTCAAGGTCAAAGGTCAAATATGCCGATGCAGTTGGTCCCATGTCTCTAGGATACACCGTTTTAAAAATAAGTTCATTAAATGTAAGTAGCATAAACTTTCAGGGGCAGTAACTGATACATGGGACCAAAGAATGCTTACGCAATGATAGAATGAAGAGAGTACTAAATGAGTCGAAGACACTGATGAAGGTTTGGAATCTCTACGGTTTACGGTTTCGGAGGAGTAGCGATAACAAGGTTTTGTTGCAAAAGGGGTGACAACTTTTGAATGGGTCAAGCTCGGGGGACAAGAATGAAATCTTTGAAATAGTTTTAGAAGGACATATTACAGATGCAAAGATATTCAGTATATGTTGAAAGACAAAAGAGATATTAAAAAAGCTAATTTTCTCATATTTTGAATGACCTTGACCTTTGACCTTCACAAAAATTTCAAGGTCAGAGGTCACAAAATCTAATGCAGTTGGTCCCATGTCTTTACGACTTATCGTTTAGAGAATTTTGTCATTATTCGTAAACATAAAAAACTCTCAGGGGCAGTAATTTATTAAAGGGCTCGACAAATCGTTTCGCAATGAAAAGATTGAAAAGTCCTCTCGAGTAGTAGAAAACATTGGTGAAGGTTCTGTATCTCTACGGCTTATGGTTTCGAAGGAGTAGCGATAACAGGCTATTCTTGCGAAAGGGGCAATAACTTCGTAAGAGGTCATGGGTCAAACACGGGGGGTCGTTTTTCGAAATAACTTTTAATATCCAGTATCATGAACTGTAAAGTTTTTCGATAAGTCTTGCGGTTTCAAAAGTCCTGGTGAGAAATAAAATAATAATAAACATAAGCATTTCAAGAGGTCTTTCCACAGAAAGGTGGAAAGACCTAATAAAACACTAGGAGACTAATTGTTCAGAGAACAATTAGAGGCCTTTCCACCTTTTTAAGTGTTTCCATGTCATTTGGGCTGAAAAAAAAGGAGAAAAATGCAAAAAATGAAAAAAAAAAAAAAAAAAAAAAAAATGCTCCTCCAGCTGGGATCGAACTCAAAACCCTTGGGTTGAAAGGCAGGTGCGCTAACCATTCGGCCACGCATTCCGATAACATACGTAAGTTAATTGTTTAAGACTATAGAAGAAATGCAAGCGTATTTTTAGAATCGGTAGGGGAAGAAAGAAGTTCCGTAAAAGGAAATAGTTCCTGAATTTGCAAGCAGTATATAAAATAATAAGGGACGGGCTGCGTGAGAAAACGTTAATACTGTTCCCTAATGAAAATGTATTAATGGACTGTAGCCTGATTCATCGATGTTGTGAGCATGCTGATTTTTTTGTAAATAGCTTCGTTGTAAGCTTAAAAGATCGGGTTCGGATTTAAACATTTCTGACTGAATATCCTGAAATAACTATGAAACATTTAAATAAGCATTTCTTTGGGTTTAATTAAATATGTGTAGCCCAAATTTAATTCCCAACATGCATTTTTAGAAGGGAAACACGACAATGAAAGCGAGAATTGTTTTTAATATACCGAAAATCGCTATTTCTGGAAACTGATTAATTCTAAATAAAAATCAAATAAATTCCAAATGTAAAAGAAAGAGAGAATGCTTGGTATTAAAATGTCGTATCATATCGGGAGAATTAAATGCTACTAACGACATCTGAAGAAATAGCCGATAAAAGGTTTAGATCATTTCTTCGTTCACCTGTACTTAAATTTCAAACACAACAAAACTTGTAGTTTTTGCCGTGAAACTTCATGACTTCTATAAACTTACAAGACTCACCGTAAAACTCTCCAGAAAGTTTCTCTGAGGTCTGTACTACATTTGTACCAAATTTGGTGTCGATCCGAGGTCTGGTTTGAATTCTAGAGTAACATTCTACATTGTTGTTGATGTGATTTTTTTTTTTTTTTAAAAGAAGGTGGGGGGGGGGGGTGTGAATGATTTATTTTATGCCTCTTTTAAACTAACAATTGTAACTACTTCCACATCCTTAAGCCTTATTGTGACCTTTGAGTCAAGGTCAAAGGTCAAGGTCAAAGGTCAAGGTCATTCAAAAAAAAAAAAAAAAGAAAAAAAAGAAGAAATCTTTACTTTCTGTATTTTTACCTGATACTGGAGCTGGATGCATGTCCTAACTTTTCTATTTGACCCAATGTCAAGGTCAAAGGTCAAGGTCAAAGTTCAAGGTCATTTGGTGAATTGCTATATTCTACACATATATAAGGGATTTCTAATGTTTTTAAATGACCTTGACCTTTGACCTTGACCTATATTTCAAGGTCAAAGGTCAAATATGCCGATGCAGTTGGTCCCATGTCTCTAGGATACACCGTTTTAAAAATAAGTTCATTAAATGTAAGTAGCATAAACTTTCAGGGGCAGTAACTGATACATGGGACCAAAGAATGCTTACGCAATGATAGAATGAAGAGAGTACTAAATGAGTCGAAGACACTGATGAAGGTTTGGAATCTCTACGGTTTACGGTTTCGGAGGAGTAGCGATAACAAGGTTTTGTTGCAAAAGGGGTGACAACTTTTGAATGGGTCAAGCTCGGGGGACAAGAATGAAATCTTTGAAATAGTTTTAGAAGGACATATTACAGATGCAAAGATATTCAGTATATGTTGAAAGACAAAAGAGATATTAAAAAAGCTAATTTTCTCATATTTTGAATGACCTTGACCTTTGACCTTCACAAAAATTTCAAGGTCAGAGGTCACAAAATCTAATGCAGTTGGTCCCATGTCTTTACGACTTATCGTTTAGAGAATTTTGTCATTATTCGTAAACATAAAAAACTCTCAGGGGCAGTAATTTATTAAAGGGCTCGACAAATCGTTTCGCAATGAAAAGATTGAAAAGTCCTCTCGAGTAGTAGAAAACATTGGTGAAGGTTCTGTATCTCTACGGCTTATGGTTTCGAAGGAGTAGCGATAACAGGCTATTCTTGCGAAAGGGGCAATAACTTCGTAAGAGGTCATGGGTCAAACACGGGGGGTCGTTTTTCGAAATAACTTTTAATATCCAGTATCATGAACTGTAAAGTTTTTCGATAAGTCTTGCGGTTTCAAAAGTCCTGGTGAGAAATAAAATAATAATAAACATAAGCATTTCAAGAGGTCTTTCCACAGAAAGGTGGAAAGACCTAATAAAACACTAGGAGACTAATTGTTCAGAGAACAATTAGAGGCCTTTCCACCTTTTTAAGTGTTTCCATGTCATTTGGGCTGAAAAAAAAGGAGAAAAATGCAAAAAATGAAAAAAAAAAAAAAAAAAAAAAAAATGCTCCTCCAGCTGGGATCGAACTCAAAACCCTTGGGTTGAAAGGCAGGTGCGCTAACCATTCGGCCACGCATTCCGATAACATACGTAAGTTAATTGTTTAAGACTATAGAAGAAATGCAAGCGTATTTTTAGAATCGGTAGGGGAAGAAAGAAGTTCCGTAAAAGGAAATAGTTCCTGAATTTGCAAGCAGTATATAAAATAATAAGGGACGGGCTGCGTGAGAAAACGTTAATACTGTTCCCTAATGAAAATGTATTAATGGACTGTAGCCTGATTCATCGATGTTGTGAGCATGCTGATTTTTTTGTAAATAGCTTCGTTGTAAGCTTAAAAGATCGGGTTCGGATTTAAACATTTCTGACTGAATATCCTGAAATAACTATGAAACATTTAAATAAGCATTTCTTTGGGTTTAATTAAATATGTGTAGCCCAAATTTAATTCCCAACATGCATTTTTAGAAGGGAAACACGACAATGAAAGCGAGAATTGTTTTTAATATACCGAAAATCGCTATTTCTGGAAACTGATTAATTCTAAATAAAAATCAAATAAATTCCAAATGTAAAAGAAAGAGAGAATGCTTGGTATTAAAATGTCGTATCATATCGGGAGAATTAAATGCTACTAACGACATCTGAAGAAATAGCCGATAAAAGGTTTAGATCATTTCTTCGTTCACCTGTACTTAAATTTCAAACACAACAAAACTTGTAGTTTTTGCCGTGAAACTTCATGACTTCTATAAACTTACAAGACTCACCGTAAAACTCTCCAGAAAGTTTCTCTGAGGTCTGTACTACATTTGTACCAAATTTGGTGTCGATCCGAGGTCTGGTTTGAATTCTAGAGTAACATTCTACATTGTTGTTGATGTGATTTTTTTTTTTTTTTAAAAGAAGGTGGGGGGGGGGGGTGTGAATGATTTATTTTATGCCTCTTTTAAACTAACAATTGTAACTACTTCCACATCCTTAAGCCTTATTGTGACCTTTGAGTCAAGGTCAAAGGTCAAGGTCAAAGGTCAAGGTCATTCAAAAAAAAAAAAAAAAGAAAAAAAAGAAGAAATCTTTACTTTCTGTATTTTTACCTGATACTGGAGCTGGATGCATGTCCTAACTTTTCTATTTGACCCAATGTCAAGGTCAAAGGTCAAGGTCAAAGTTCAAGGTCATTTGGTGAATTGCTATATTCTACACATATATAAGGGATTTCTAATGTTTTTAAATGACCTTGACCTTTGACCTTGACCTATATTTCAAGGTCAAAGGTCAAATATGCCGATGCAGTTGGTCCCATGTCTCTAGGATACACCGTTTTAAAAATAAGTTCATTAAATGTAAGTAGCATAAACTTTCAGGGGCAGTAACTGATACATGGGACCAAAGAATGCTTACGCAATGATAGAATGAAGAGAGTACTAAATGAGTCGAAGACACTGATGAAGGTTTGGAATCTCTACGGTTTACGGTTTCGGAGGAGTAGCGATAACAAGGTTTTGTTGCAAAAGGGGTGACAACTTTTGAATGGGTCAAGCTCGGGGGACAAGAATGAAATCTTTGAAATAGTTTTAGAAGGACATATTACAGATGCAAAGATATTCAGTATATGTTGAAAGACAAAAGAGATATTAAAAAAGCTAATTTTCTCATATTTTGAATGACCTTGACCTTTGACCTTCACAAAAATTTCAAGGTCAGAGGTCACAAAATCTAATGCAGTTGGTCCCATGTCTTTACGACTTATCGTTTAGAGAATTTTGTCATTATTCGTAAACATAAAAAACTCTCAGGGGCAGTAATTTATTAAAGGGCTCGACAAATCGTTTCGCAATGAAAAGATTGAAAAGTCCTCTCGAGTAGTAGAAAACATTGGTGAAGGTTCTGTATCTCTACGGCTTATGGTTTCGAAGGAGTAGCGATAACAGGCTATTCTTGCGAAAGGGGCAATAACTTCGTAAGAGGTCATGGGTCAAACACGGGGGGTCGTTTTTCGAAATAACTTTTAATATCCAGTATCATGAACTGTAAAGTTTTTCGATAAGTCTTGCGGTTTCAAAAGTCCTGGTGAGAAATAAAATAATAATAAACATAAGCATTTCAAGAGGTCTTTCCACAGAAAGGTGGAAAGACCTAATAAAACACTAGGAGACTAATTGTTCAGAGAACAATTAGAGGCCTTTCCACCTTTTTAAGTGTTTCCATGTCATTTGGGCTGAAAAAAAAGGAGAAAAATGCAAAAAATGAAAAAAAAAAAAAAAAAAAAAAAAATGCTCCTCCAGCTGGGATCGAACTCAAAACCCTTGGGTTGAAAGGCAGGTGCGCTAACCATTCGGCCACGCATTCCGATAACATACGTAAGTTAATTGTTTAAGACTATAGAAGAAATGCAAGCGTATTTTTAGAATCGGTAGGGGAAGAAAGAAGTTCCGTAAAAGGAAATAGTTCCTGAATTTGCAAGCAGTATATAAAATAATAAGGGACGGGCTGCGTGAGAAAACGTTAATACTGTTCCCTAATGAAAATGTATTAATGGACTGTAGCCTGATTCATCGATGTTGTGAGCATGCTGATTTTTTTGTAAATAGCTTCGTTGTAAGCTTAAAAGATCGGGTTCGGATTTAAACATTTCTGACTGAATATCCTGAAATAACTATGAAACATTTAAATAAGCATTTCTTTGGGTTTAATTAAATATGTGTAGCCCAAATTTAATTCCCAACATGCATTTTTAGAAGGGAAACACGACAATGAAAGCGAGAATTGTTTTTAATATACCGAAAATCGCTATTTCTGGAAACTGATTAATTCTAAATAAAAATCAAATAAATTCCAAATGTAAAAGAAAGAGAGAATGCTTGGTATTAAAATGTCGTATCATATCGGGAGAATTAAATGCTACTAACGACATCTGAAGAAATAGCCGATAAAAGGTTTAGATCATTTCTTCGTTCACCTGTACTTAAATTTCAAACACAACAAAACTTGTAGTTTTTGCCGTGAAACTTCATGACTTCTATAAACTTACAAGACTCACCGTAAAACTCTCCAGAAAGTTTCTCTGAGGTCTGTACTACATTTGTACCAAATTTGGTGTCGATCCGAGGTCTGGTTTGAATTCTAGAGTAACATTCTACATTGTTGTTGATGTGATTTTTTTTTTTTTTTAAAAGAAGGTGGGGGGGGGGGGTGTGAATGATTTATTTTATGCCTCTTTTAAACTAACAATTGTAACTACTTCCACATCCTTAAGCCTTATTGTGACCTTTGAGTCAAGGTCAAAGGTCAAGGTCAAAGGTCAAGGTCATTCAAAAAAAAAAAAAAAAGAAAAAAAAGAAGAAATCTTTACTTTCTGTATTTTTACCTGATACTGGAGCTGGATGCATGTCCTAACTTTTCTATTTGACCCAATGTCAAGGTCAAAGGTCAAGGTCAAAGTTCAAGGTCATTTGGTGAATTGCTATATTCTACACATATATAAGGGATTTCTAATGTTTTTAAATGACCTTGACCTTTGACCTTGACCTATATTTCAAGGTCAAAGGTCAAATATGCCGATGCAGTTGGTCCCATGTCTCTAGGATACACCGTTTTAAAAATAAGTTCATTAAATGTAAGTAGCATAAACTTTCAGGGGCAGTAACTGATACATGGGACCAAAGAATGCTTACGCAATGATAGAATGAAGAGAGTACTAAATGAGTCGAAGACACTGATGAAGGTTTGGAATCTCTACGGTTTACGGTTTCGGAGGAGTAGCGATAACAAGGTTTTGTTGCAAAAGGGGTGACAACTTTTGAATGGGTCAAGCTCGGGGGACAAGAATGAAATCTTTGAAATAGTTTTAGAAGGACATATTACAGATGCAAAGATATTCAGTATATGTTGAAAGACAAAAGAGATATTAAAAAAGCTAATTTTCTCATATTTTGAATGACCTTGACCTTTGACCTTCACAAAAATTTCAAGGTCAGAGGTCACAAAATCTAATGCAGTTGGTCCCATGTCTTTACGACTTATCGTTTAGAGAATTTTGTCATTATTCGTAAACATAAAAAACTCTCAGGGGCAGTAATTTATTAAAGGGCTCGACAAATCGTTTCGCAATGAAAAGATTGAAAAGTCCTCTCGAGTAGTAGAAAACATTGGTGAAGGTTCTGTATCTCTACGGCTTATGGTTTCGAAGGAGTAGCGATAACAGGCTATTCTTGCGAAAGGGGCAATAACTTCGTAAGAGGTCATGGGTCAAACACGGGGGGTCGTTTTTCGAAATAACTTTTAATATCCAGTATCATGAACTGTAAAGTTTTTCGATAAGTCTTGCGGTTTCAAAAGTCCTGGTGAGAAATAAAATAATAATAAACATAAGCATTTCAAGAGGTCTTTCCACAGAAAGGTGGAAAGACCTAATAAAACACTAGGAGACTAATTGTTCAGAGAACAATTAGAGGCCTTTCCACCTTTTTAAGTGTTTCCATGTCATTTGGGCTGAAAAAAAAGGAGAAAAATGCAAAAAATGAAAAAAAAAAAAAAAAAAAAAAAAATGCTCCTCCAGCTGGGATCGAACTCAAAACCCTTGGGTTGAAAGGCAGGTGCGCTAACCATTCGGCCACGCATTCCGATAACATACGTAAGTTAATTGTTTAAGACTATAGAAGAAATGCAAGCGTATTTTTAGAATCGGTAGGGGAAGAAAGAAGTTCCGTAAAAGGAAATAGTTCCTGAATTTGCAAGCAGTATATAAAATAATAAGGGACGGGCTGCGTGAGAAAACGTTAATACTGTTCCCTAATGAAAATGTATTAATGGACTGTAGCCTGATTCATCGATGTTGTGAGCATGCTGATTTTTTTGTAAATAGCTTCGTTGTAAGCTTAAAAGATCGGGTTCGGATTTAAACATTTCTGACTGAATATCCTGAAATAACTATGAAACATTTAAATAAGCATTTCTTTGGGTTTAATTAAATATGTGTAGCCCAAATTTAATTCCCAACATGCATTTTTAGAAGGGAAACACGACAATGAAAGCGAGAATTGTTTTTAATATACCGAAAATCGCTATTTCTGGAAACTGATTAATTCTAAATAAAAATCAAATAAATTCCAAATGTAAAAGAAAGAGAGAATGCTTGGTATTAAAATGTCGTATCATATCGGGAGAATTAAATGCTACTAACGACATCTGAAGAAATAGCCGATAAAAGGTTTAGATCATTTCTTCGTTCACCTGTACTTAAATTTCAAACACAACAAAACTTGTAGTTTTTGCCGTGAAACTTCATGACTTCTATAAACTTACAAGACTCACCGTAAAACTCTCCAGAAAGTTTCTCTGAGGTCTGTACTACATTTGTACCAAATTTGGTGTCGATCCGAGGTCTGGTTTGAATTCTAGAGTAACATTCTACATTGTTGTTGATGTGATTTTTTTTTTTTTTTAAAAGAAGGTGGGGGGGGGGGGTGTGAATGATTTATTTTATGCCTCTTTTAAACTAACAATTGTAACTACTTCCACATCCTTAAGCCTTATTGTGACCTTTGAGTCAAGGTCAAAGGTCAAGGTCAAAGGTCAAGGTCATTCAAAAAAAAAAAAAAAAGAAAAAAAAGAAGAAATCTTTACTTTCTGTATTTTTACCTGATACTGGAGCTGGATGCATGTCCTAACTTTTCTATTTGACCCAATGTCAAGGTCAAAGGTCAAGGTCAAAGTTCAAGGTCATTTGGTGAATTGCTATATTCTACACATATATAAGGGATTTCTAATGTTTTTAAATGACCTTGACCTTTGACCTTGACCTATATTTCAAGGTCAAAGGTCAAATATGCCGATGCAGTTGGTCCCATGTCTCTAGGATACACCGTTTTAAAAATAAGTTCATTAAATGTAAGTAGCATAAACTTTCAGGGGCAGTAACTGATACATGGGACCAAAGAATGCTTACGCAATGATAGAATGAAGAGAGTACTAAATGAGTCGAAGACACTGATGAAGGTTTGGAATCTCTACGGTTTACGGTTTCGGAGGAGTAGCGATAACAAGGTTTTGTTGCAAAAGGGGTGACAACTTTTGAATGGGTCAAGCTCGGGGGACAAGAATGAAATCTTTGAAATAGTTTTAGAAGGACATATTACAGATGCAAAGATATTCAGTATATGTTGAAAGACAAAAGAGATATTAAAAAAGCTAATTTTCTCATATTTTGAATGACCTTGACCTTTGACCTTCACAAAAATTTCAAGGTCAGAGGTCACAAAATCTAATGCAGTTGGTCCCATGTCTTTACGACTTATCGTTTAGAGAATTTTGTCATTATTCGTAAACATAAAAAACTCTCAGGGGCAGTAATTTATTAAAGGGCTCGACAAATCGTTTCGCAATGAAAAGATTGAAAAGTCCTCTCGAGTAGTAGAAAACATTGGTGAAGGTTCTGTATCTCTACGGCTTATGGTTTCGAAGGAGTAGCGATAACAGGCTATTCTTGCGAAAGGGGCAATAACTTCGTAAGAGGTCATGGGTCAAACACGGGGGGTCGTTTTTCGAAATAACTTTTAATATCCAGTATCATGAACTGTAAAGTTTTTCGATAAGTCTTGCGGTTTCAAAAGTCCTGGTGAGAAATAAAATAATAATAAACATAAGCATTTCAAGAGGTCTTTCCACAGAAAGGTGGAAAGACCTAATAAAACACTAGGAGACTAATTGTTCAGAGAACAATTAGAGGCCTTTCCACCTTTTTAAGTGTTTCCATGTCATTTGGGCTGAAAAAAAAGGAGAAAAATGCAAAAAATGAAAAAAAAAAAAAAAAAAAAAAAAATGCTCCTCCAGCTGGGATCGAACTCAAAACCCTTGGGTTGAAAGGCAGGTGCGCTAACCATTCGGCCACGCATTCCGATAACATACGTAAGTTAATTGTTTAAGACTATAGAAGAAATGCAAGCGTATTTTTAGAATCGGTAGGGGAAGAAAGAAGTTCCGTAAAAGGAAATAGTTCCTGAATTTGCAAGCAGTATATAAAATAATAAGGGACGGGCTGCGTGAGAAAACGTTAATACTGTTCCCTAATGAAAATGTATTAATGGACTGTAGCCTGATTCATCGATGTTGTGAGCATGCTGATTTTTTTGTAAATAGCTTCGTTGTAAGCTTAAAAGATCGGGTTCGGATTTAAACATTTCTGACTGAATATCCTGAAATAACTATGAAACATTTAAATAAGCATTTCTTTGGGTTTAATTAAATATGTGTAGCCCAAATTTAATTCCCAACATGCATTTTTAGAAGGGAAACACGACAATGAAAGCGAGAATTGTTTTTAATATACCGAAAATCGCTATTTCTGGAAACTGATTAATTCTAAATAAAAATCAAATAAATTCCAAATGTAAAAGAAAGAGAGAATGCTTGGTATTAAAATGTCGTATCATATCGGGAGAATTAAATGCTACTAACGACATCTGAAGAAATAGCCGATAAAAGGTTTAGATCATTTCTTCGTTCACCTGTACTTAAATTTCAAACACAACAAAACTTGTAGTTTTTGCCGTGAAACTTCATGACTTCTATAAACTTACAAGACTCACCGTAAAACTCTCCAGAAAGTTTCTCTGAGGTCTGTACTACATTTGTACCAAATTTGGTGTCGATCCGAGGTCTGGTTTGAATTCTAGAGTAACATTCTACATTGTTGTTGATGTGATTTTTTTTTTTTTTTAAAAGAAGGTGGGGGGGGGGGGTGTGAATGATTTATTTTATGCCTCTTTTAAACTAACAATTGTAACTACTTCCACATCCTTAAGCCTTATTGTGACCTTTGAGTCAAGGTCAAAGGTCAAGGTCAAAGGTCAAGGTCATTCAAAAAAAAAAAAAAAAGAAAAAAAAGAAGAAATCTTTACTTTCTGTATTTTTACCTGATACTGGAGCTGGATGCATGTCCTAACTTTTCTATTTGACCCAATGTCAAGGTCAAAGGTCAAGGTCAAAGTTCAAGGTCATTTGGTGAATTGCTATATTCTACACATATATAAGGGATTTCTAATGTTTTTAAATGACCTTGACCTTTGACCTTGACCTATATTTCAAGGTCAAAGGTCAAATATGCCGATGCAGTTGGTCCCATGTCTCTAGGATACACCGTTTTAAAAATAAGTTCATTAAATGTAAGTAGCATAAACTTTCAGGGGCAGTAACTGATACATGGGACCAAAGAATGCTTACGCAATGATAGAATGAAGAGAGTACTAAATGAGTCGAAGACACTGATGAAGGTTTGGAATCTCTACGGTTTACGGTTTCGGAGGAGTAGCGATAACAAGGTTTTGTTGCAAAAGGGGTGACAACTTTTGAATGGGTCAAGCTCGGGGGACAAGAATGAAATCTTTGAAATAGTTTTAGAAGGACATATTACAGATGCAAAGATATTCAGTATATGTTGAAAGACAAAAGAGATATTAAAAAAGCTAATTTTCTCATATTTTGAATGACCTTGACCTTTGACCTTCACAAAAATTTCAAGGTCAGAGGTCACAAAATCTAATGCAGTTGGTCCCATGTCTTTACGACTTATCGTTTAGAGAATTTTGTCATTATTCGTAAACATAAAAAACTCTCAGGGGCAGTAATTTATTAAAGGGCTCGACAAATCGTTTCGCAATGAAAAGATTGAAAAGTCCTCTCGAGTAGTAGAAAACATTGGTGAAGGTTCTGTATCTCTACGGCTTATGGTTTCGAAGGAGTAGCGATAACAGGCTATTCTTGCGAAAGGGGCAATAACTTCGTAAGAGGTCATGGGTCAAACACGGGGGGTCGTTTTTCGAAATAACTTTTAATATCCAGTATCATGAACTGTAAAGTTTTTCGATAAGTCTTGCGGTTTCAAAAGTCCTGGTGAGAAATAAAATAATAATAAACATAAGCATTTCAAGAGGTCTTTCCACAGAAAGGTGGAAAGACCTAATAAAACACTAGGAGACTAATTGTTCAGAGAACAATTAGAGGCCTTTCCACCTTTTTAAGTGTTTCCATGTCATTTGGGCTGAAAAAAAAGGAGAAAAATGCAAAAAATGAAAAAAAAAAAAAAAAAAAAAAAAATGCTCCTCCAGCTGGGATCGAACTCAAAACCCTTGGGTTGAAAGGCAGGTGCGCTAACCATTCGGCCACGCATTCCGATAACATACGTAAGTTAATTGTTTAAGACTATAGAAGAAATGCAAGCGTATTTTTAGAATCGGTAGGGGAAGAAAGAAGTTCCGTAAAAGGAAATAGTTCCTGAATTTGCAAGCAGTATATAAAATAATAAGGGACGGGCTGCGTGAGAAAACGTTAATACTGTTCCCTAATGAAAATGTATTAATGGACTGTAGCCTGATTCATCGATGTTGTGAGCATGCTGATTTTTTTGTAAATAGCTTCGTTGTAAGCTTAAAAGATCGGGTTCGGATTTAAACATTTCTGACTGAATATCCTGAAATAACTATGAAACATTTAAATAAGCATTTCTTTGGGTTTAATTAAATATGTGTAGCCCAAATTTAATTCCCAACATGCATTTTTAGAAGGGAAACACGACAATGAAAGCGAGAATTGTTTTTAATATACCGAAAATCGCTATTTCTGGAAACTGATTAATTCTAAATAAAAATCAAATAAATTCCAAATGTAAAAGAAAGAGAGAATGCTTGGTATTAAAATGTCGTATCATATCGGGAGAATTAAATGCTACTAACGACATCTGAAGAAATAGCCGATAAAAGGTTTAGATCATTTCTTCGTTCACCTGTACTTAAATTTCAAACACAACAAAACTTGTAGTTTTTGCCGTGAAACTTCATGACTTCTATAAACTTACAAGACTCACCGTAAAACTCTCCAGAAAGTTTCTCTGAGGTCTGTACTACATTTGTACCAAATTTGGTGTCGATCCGAGGTCTGGTTTGAATTCTAGAGTAACATTCTACATTGTTGTTGATGTGATTTTTTTTTTTTTTTAAAAGAAGGTGGGGGGGGGGGGTGTGAATGATTTATTTTATGCCTCTTTTAAACTAACAATTGTAACTACTTCCACATCCTTAAGCCTTATTGTGACCTTTGAGTCAAGGTCAAAGGTCAAGGTCAAAGGTCAAGGTCATTCAAAAAAAAAAAAAAAAGAAAAAAAAGAAGAAATCTTTACTTTCTGTATTTTTACCTGATACTGGAGCTGGATGCATGTCCTAACTTTTCTATTTGACCCAATGTCAAGGTCAAAGGTCAAGGTCAAAGTTCAAGGTCATTTGGTGAATTGCTATATTCTACACATATATAAGGGATTTCTAATGTTTTTAAATGACCTTGACCTTTGACCTTGACCTATATTTCAAGGTCAAAGGTCAAATATGCCGATGCAGTTGGTCCCATGTCTCTAGGATACACCGTTTTAAAAATAAGTTCATTAAATGTAAGTAGCATAAACTTTCAGGGGCAGTAACTGATACATGGGACCAAAGAATGCTTACGCAATGATAGAATGAAGAGAGTACTAAATGAGTCGAAGACACTGATGAAGGTTTGGAATCTCTACGGTTTACGGTTTCGGAGGAGTAGCGATAACAAGGTTTTGTTGCAAAAGGGGTGACAACTTTTGAATGGGTCAAGCTCGGGGGACAAGAATGAAATCTTTGAAATAGTTTTAGAAGGACATATTACAGATGCAAAGATATTCAGTATATGTTGAAAGACAAAAGAGATATTAAAAAAGCTAATTTTCTCATATTTTGAATGACCTTGACCTTTGACCTTCACAAAAATTTCAAGGTCAGAGGTCACAAAATCTAATGCAGTTGGTCCCATGTCTTTACGACTTATCGTTTAGAGAATTTTGTCATTATTCGTAAACATAAAAAACTCTCAGGGGCAGTAATTTATTAAAGGGCTCGACAAATCGTTTCGCAATGAAAAGATTGAAAAGTCCTCTCGAGTAGTAGAAAACATTGGTGAAGGTTCTGTATCTCTACGGCTTATGGTTTCGAAGGAGTAGCGATAACAGGCTATTCTTGCGAAAGGGGCAATAACTTCGTAAGAGGTCATGGGTCAAACACGGGGGGTCGTTTTTCGAAATAACTTTTAATATCCAGTATCATGAACTGTAAAGTTTTTCGATAAGTCTTGCGGTTTCAAAAGTCCTGGTGAGAAATAAAATAATAATAAACATAAGCATTTCAAGAGGTCTTTCCACAGAAAGGTGGAAAGACCTAATAAAACACTAGGAGACTAATTGTTCAGAGAACAATTAGAGGCCTTTCCACCTTTTTAAGTGTTTCCATGT